>NW_004448534.1:0-1501 GCF_000243295.1 Trichechus manatus latirostris
ACCCCCATTTGCTGGTCTCCGATAGGAGTCCAAGATGGTGGATTCACTCTGCGTTAGCTGGTAGGGGACCTCTTCATGAATCTCTCCTCGCTCTCCATTCTCTGTCAGTATTCTCACTCCATTTGGTGCTCGGCTGAGTTCTTTATCTCTTCATTTGATGTTCTAGGGTTTCAGGATTATTGCATTCTCTGTTTGGTTTAGTTTTTCAGATCTTTGCTGTGGAGGGACGGCGTGGTACTTCTGCCTAGAGCGCCATCTTGCAGGAACTCTGTGAGATACTTTTGAAAATTATTTTTTCCAAAAGGGAGATTTGGATCAAAGCATGGAAAACAAGCTACTGCAAGCAAAAAATGGGTTCACATTACAGAACTGAAATAAGAAATATTGTAACATCATGGAAAAAAATCTTAAGCTATTTCACCAATTTTTTAAAAATAGAATGAAATGAAGGATTCTTTGGGAAAATATTGAACAATGCAGGAAGCATCAAAGAAGATGGAAAGAATGCACAGAGTCACTGTACCGACAAGAATTGGTTGATGTTCAACCATTTCAGGAGGCAGCGTATGATCTAGAACTGATAGTACTGATGGACGAAGTCCAAGCTGCACTGAAGGCATTGGCAAAAAACAAGGCTCCAGGAATTGACAGAATATCAATTGAGATGTTTCAGCAAACATGCAGCCCTGGAAATGCTCACTCGTCTATGCCAAGAAATTTGGAAGACAGCTACCTGGCCAAATGACTGAAAGAGATCCATATTTGTGCCCATTCCAAAAAAGGGTGATCCAACAGAATGGGGAAATTATTGAACAACATCATTAATATCACATGCAAGTAAAATTTTGCTGAAGATAATTCAAAAGCAGCTTCAGCAGTACATCGACAGGGAACTGCTAGAAATTCAAGCCGGATTCAGAAGAGAACATGGAACAAGAGATATCATTGCTAATGTCAAATGGATCTTGGCTGAAAGCAGAGAATACCTGAAAGATGTTTACCTGTGTTTTATTGACTATGCAAAGGCATCAGACTGCATGGATCTTAACAAATTATGGATAACATTGTGAATAATGGGAATTCCAGAACACTTGATTGTGCACATGCGGAACCTGCACATAGACCAAAAAGCAGTCATTCTAGCAGAGCAAGGGGGCTGCATAGTTTAGTCAGGAAAGGTATGTGTCAGGGTTGTATCCTTTCCCATACATATTCAATGTGTATGTTGAGCAAATAATCCGAGAAGCGAGGTATGGTCAACATGGTGGGATATTTAGGCTTCCTATATCCCTCTTACAACAAAGACCTGGAAAAACAAGTGATTTGATTCTATGTGAATATCTGGCGGCCCTGAACAATGCAAGGTTAAGAAATCCATCTGAGGGATACGGGAGAGGAAGACCATTTGGAAGAGGTGAGGACGGCTAGAGCCGTGGCGGCGAAACTGCAGAGCCACAGACACATCGGTCTGCAGTGAAGCAGGCAAACAGCTGTGCTGCGC
>NW_004448535.1:0-1453 GCF_000243295.1 Trichechus manatus latirostris
TATAAAGCCAAAAACTATAAAGTTCATAGAAGAAAAAATAGGATCAAAACTAGAGGCCCTAATACATGGCATTAACAGGATACAAACTATAACCAACAACACAAATTCCAGAAGATAAGCTAGATAACTGGGACCTTCTAAAAATAAAACACTTAGCTCATCAAAAGACTTCACCAAAGAAGTAAAAAGAGAACCTACAGACTGGGGAAAAAATTCTGGACACTGCAAGTCAGACAGAGGTCTAATCTCTAAAATCTACAAGGAAATCCAACACCTCTACAACAAAAGGACAAATAATCCTATTAAAAAATGGGCAAAGGAAATGAAAAGACACTTCACCAAAGAAGACGTTCAAGCGGCCAACAGACACATGAGGAAATGCTTGCGTTCACTACACATTAGAGAAATGCAAATTAAAACCACAATGAGATACCATCTCACCCTGGCATTACTGGCACGTATCAAATACACTGGAAATAACAAATGTTGGAGAGGCTGTGGGGAGATCGGAACTCTTATGCACTGCTGGTGGGAATGCAAAATGATAGAACCATTTTGGAAAATGATATGGCGTTTCCTTAGAAAGCCAGAAATAGAAATACCATATGATCCAGCAATCCCACTCCTAGGAATATATCCTAGAGAAATAAGAGCCATCACACAAATAGACATATGCATACCCATACTCATGGCAGCACTGTTCACAATAGCAAAAAGATGGAAACAACCTAGATGCCCATCAGTAGATGAATGGATAAACCAACTATGGTACCTACACACAAAGGAGTATTATGCAATGATAAAGAACAATGATGAATCTGTGAAGCATCTCATAACATGGATGAAACTGGAGGACGTTATGCTGAGTGAAATAAGTCAATCACAAAAGGACAAATATTGTATTAGACCTCTACTGTAAACACTCATGAAAAAGTTTACACACGAAACAATCTTTGTTGGTTATGAGGGATAGGAGGGGTGGGGGGGAACACTAAACAGACAATAGATAAGTGGTAACTTTGGTGAAGGGTAAGACAGTACACAATTCTGGGGAAGCCAGCACAACTTGCACAAGGAAAGGTCATGGATGCTCCATAGACAAATCCAAACTCCCTGAGGGACTGAATTGCTGGGCAGAGGGCTGTGGGGACCATGGTCTTGGGGAACATCTAGCTCATCTGGTGTAACACAGTTTATAAGGACAGTGTTCTACATTTTACCTTGGCGAGTAGCGCCTGGGTTCTTAAAAGCCTGTGAGCAGTCATCTAAGATACTCCACTGGTCTCACCCCTTTGGGAGCAAGGGAGAATGAAGAGAACAGGTTACAAGGAAAAGATTAGTCCAAAGGACTAATGGACCACAGCTACCAAGGCCTGAACCAGACTGAGTCCAGTACAGCTAGATGGTGCCCGGCTACCACCACCGACTGCTCTGACCAGGATCACAACAGAGG
>NW_004448536.1:0-1501 GCF_000243295.1 Trichechus manatus latirostris
AATGTAGAGCAAGGAGAGGTTCATGCAGAGATCCCCATCAGTTAACGCAGTGCAGATCCACCATCTTGGACTCCTAACAGAGACCAGCAAATAGGGGGTATGAGAAAGCAGCCTCATGGAGCTTCCAGCAGGAGACAGAACAACCGGTAATTTGCAATATATGCTTTCCCATCCCCCATCCTTCTTTGCCCCCACTCAGCCTCCTCTGCTTCCCGAGGCCACAGTCTCTTGGCCGGGAATCACTGGCTGCTTGGATTCCACCTGCCGACACTGACCGACTCCCTGAGTGCCATTTGTTGGCTGCTGGTGTTGCTTTTTTCCACTTCTTTTGATTTCTTCTTTACTTCTCACCACCTCCCCCTCCTTTCGCTCAAATACTTGGCTCTGTGAGCCGTCTTGCTTCTTCCTGGGGGGCTTTGGAGCTCCATTAGAGTGTGGAACTGCTTCCCAGTCTGGGCTGCCACACTGGTGGGTTCCCGGCGCTTTTGTTTGTTTGTTTTGAACTGTTTGTTTTTTTTTCCT
The DNA here is from genome assembly GCF_000243295.1 of Trichechus manatus latirostris. Lineage (NCBI taxonomy): Eukaryota > Metazoa > Chordata > Mammalia > Sirenia > Trichechidae > Trichechus > Trichechus manatus. The sequence goes on from NW_004448536.1 coordinate 523, forward strand.
TTTCTCGAGTTGGGAGGCTGTTCTGGCCGGGCAGTGCTACGCAGCTTGGGATCTACCCCCTCAGGTTGCACAGACTGCAGAGGGATCCCTGAGAGCATTTCTTTTCTCTTTTTTGTGTGTGTTTTTGTTTGTTTGTTTGTTTGTTTTTTGGGGGGTCTTTTCTTGTTCTTTTTTTTAAATTTGTTTTGTTTTCTTTTTCCTCTTTTTCCCTTTTTGTCTTTCTTCATTACTCAGTTTCTCATCTCTCTATACCTTCCTTCTCTTCCTGTCCCCTAAATAACTGGCGCTTAATTCCTCCATGCCTTCTAGCCAGCCTGTACTGCAACAACTGGGAACAACTTCCCCAGACCTTGTACTGCACCAGTGGGATCCCTGGGAGCTTTGCTGTTTTTTTCTTTATAATTTTTCTTTATTCATTCTTTTCTTTTTTTTTCCTTCTTCTTCCACCTTTTGTTTTTCTCCATTTCATAGTCTCTCATCTCTCCACTCCAATGGCAAGCTCCCCTAGAACTCTGTTTTTGATTTTTTGTATGTTTTTGTTCCTGTTCCTCTCTCCTCTCTCCCATACCCATCTTAGCTCCACACATCACAATCTCCCCCCTCCATCCTGCCCACCTGCACTGTGCGCTTAACATCACACCACCAAGCAGCAAAGGCACAGCCTACCGGAACCTGCCCTGCACGGATTACCAACCCGTCCTTGTGGCTGTAGTAAGTGCCGCAAACAACCTATCCCAACAACTCCTTTTCAGCTAGACCTGCCCTTCTGTACCATATCTGAGCAACTGGCCCTGTCAATTGGAGAAGGAGGTGAAAAGTATAGCTCCCACAGGCAAGCAAACAACAAAGAACACAAAGCCCGCCTGCTCAGACATAGCCAAATTTAAAAAAAAAGGATGAAACAAACAAATCTATAATCAATAAATGAGAAAAATAACTACTGAATGCCCCGAAGACAGCAGACAATATCAAAACATTT
>NW_004448537.1:0-1500 GCF_000243295.1 Trichechus manatus latirostris
TTGAGTCCACCTAGAGTGCCTCAAAAGAAAGGCCTGGTGATCTACTTTAAAAAAAAAAATCAGCCATTGAAAACCCTGTGGAGCACAGTTCTACTCTGACACACACATTGGGTCACCATGAGTTGGAGTCAACTTGATGGCAACTGGTACGCCTACTCACTTCCAGCCAAGGAGCCAAAGACACTGAATGTCTGGGTCAGACCTTCCCATCTCTAGTTTTCCTTCTGATTACCAGGGATTCAGCCAGGGCTTCTCACTAACACCAGATAGACTCTTGTTTACAGAAATAAAGACCAGAAATGTGTTTGCAGTTGGTTCACATCTGCCATGGGTGGTATCAGCCTCGCTCTGTCCTCCTCCCAGGTACTCCTCCCTGATGGTCTACAAGTTGCCGGTGGAGGATGTCCGACCTTTATCCCAGGCTTTCTTCAAATTAGAGAAGGGTAAGAACTGTAGTTTGGAAATTAGACCTGGGGAAGCAGGTTATTCCAAATCATAAAGTAATCTAGATGCATGAGAAAATTAAATGTGACATAATGTGCTAAATGTAAAAGTTAAACTTGCCAATTAAACTTTAGGAGCAAAACCCGAGGAGGCAGAGGAATTCTGTACGTATATGTGCATGTGGGGATGGGGTCTGGAGTGATTTTACTTTTATTTTGTGAGTTTTTTCGTGTATTTGTGTGTGTGTGTGTGTGTTGCACACAGGTACAAAATAAGTCAAAACTCAGTTATATATTCATTGAAGGAGAGTTCCTTTAGTGCATAAAAACCAAAACAAATCCATTGCTGTCGAGCCGATTCTGACTCATAGTGACCCTATAGGACAGAGTAGAACTGCCCCATAGGGTTTCCAAGGAGCAGCTGGTGGATTTAAACTACTAACCTTTTGGGTAGCAGCCAATCTCTTAACCACTGCGCCACTAGGGCTCCCTTTAGTGCATAGATATATGCGAATAAAAAATTTAATTTTATGTAGATTTGCATATTATTTTATTGCTTTAAGCTGTAGATTAAGAAACTGGCCTTCTGTCTGGCCATTAAAACAATCTTCTTGAACTTGTTGCACTTTAAAAGGGACCACCTGTCACCAGGCTCACATTTTCTTTGCCATCCTAGTCCATGACCTTGGCTAGTCTGAACTCCCTTCCTATGCTGTTTTCACCGTCACTGCTCAGTGGTATATTTGCTGGCTTGTCATCTGCCCTAAGGGAGAGACTCAGGTCTCCTGGTTCTAGAAAAGACTCTTCTGACTCTGGCTGAGGGCATCTGTGGTCACAGTGACGCACCTTCTTTTCATTCTCTGATTGAGCTGAGCACCTCAATTTCTAGGTCATGTGTCCCCAGATTGGCTCTGTGGCCAGTACTGGCCGGGATGGTCAGTGGCAGATTTCCAGAGCTGAGTTCCTATCAGGGCTCTACCTGCCCTTCCCAGTCCATTCTGGCCAATGAGAAGGGTTTAAACCCAATTAATGGAAGCCGCGGTGACTTCTGGAAAGA
>NW_004448538.1:0-1499 GCF_000243295.1 Trichechus manatus latirostris
AGGTTACAAGTCCAAATTCAGGGTGTCAGCTCCAGGGGAATGCTTTCTCTGTCGGCTCTGGAGGAAGGTCCGTGTCATCAGTCTTCCCTTGGTCTGGGAGCATCTCAGCGCAGGAACCTTAGGTCCAAAGGATGTGCTCTGCTCCTGGTGCTGCTTTCTTGGTGTATGAGGTCCCCATGTCTCTGTGCTCCCTTCTGTCCTTTATATCTCAAAAGAAATTGGCTTAAGACACTATCTAATCTTGTAGACTCCATCAGTATAACTGCTGCTAATCCATTTTATTACATCATAGTGATAGAGTTTCCAACATATAGGAAAATCACATCAAATAATAAAATGGTAGACAATCATACAATACTGGGAATCATGACCTAGCCAAGCTGACAGATATTTTGGGGTGGACACAATTCAATTCATGACACCAACCTTATATATACAACGGTCTACACAAAAACTAGCCTGGCTAGAGACAAGTTTATCTAAGCCAGGATTAGAATATATGATAAAATGAAAGTATGGCAGAGCATACTGAGGTATGGACTCAGTCCTACTTTATATCTGTCAAACTCCTCAGGTAAACGAAGCCTGGTGAAACAAAATGTTGACCTACTAGTTCTATAATGAGAACAAATGGCAGTGGCCCAGACATCCCTGGGGGTCCTGTCAAAGAGTCCTTAGTTATATAGTCAATCATAAAAAAATCTTTGCTTATATCCTTTTAATTTTTTTTATTTTATTTTTGATCCTACCTTTCATGTTCTTTATTGTGTTCTCAACTGTGTTCATTCTCCTTTGTCCTGCTTCTATGTGGCCTTCGTTTGTGTCACTTTAACCTCTTTCCTGCGCTATATATACCCATGTTTTATCTCCTCTGTGTTTCACCATATTTTCTCTAGTTTTTGTATCTCTGCTAGGGGTTCTTGTTTTTTAAAAAGATGATCCTTCATTGTTGTAATTAGGCGCTCTTGAGTCAGTTCTGATTCATAGTGACCCTACATACAAAAGAACAAAACAGTGCCTGGTCCTGCACCATCCTAAAAACCATTGTATGCTTAATCCCATCATTGCATCCACTGAGGATCTCATTGAGGATCGTCCTTTCTTTCCCTGACCCTCTACATTACTGAGCATGATGTCCTTCTCCAGGGACTGGTCCCTCCGGATAACACGTTCAAAGTATGTGAGACCAAGTCTGTCCATCCTTGCTTCTAAGGAGCATTCTGGCTGTATTTCTTCCAAGATGGATTTGTTTGTTTGGTTTTTTTTTTTGGAAGTCCATAGTATAGTCAATATTCTTCACCAACACCATAATTCAAAGGCATCAATTATTCAGTCTTCTTTATTCACTGTTCACCTTTCGCATGCATATGAGGCGATTGAAAATACCATGGCTTGGGTCAGGTGCACCTTAGTCTTCAAGGTGACAACTTTGCTTTTTAACAGTTTAAAGAGGTCTTTTGCAGCAGATTTTCCCAATGCAATGTGCTGCAAGTCCTCTT
>NW_004448539.1:0-1498 GCF_000243295.1 Trichechus manatus latirostris
TGTTGTTATAAATTAAACACCAAAAATCAAAATGTTTGCAAAGTTTAACAACATAAATGAAAGCCCACTGTGCTCTTGGCCACTGAACCGCGTGTGGAGGTCCCTAGTGGAGGAAGGGTGCAGATGAACTGTCAATCACTCCGCCGATGAGGCTCCTCTCCCTTTGTCTGGATTTCCATGCAAACGTTATCTTTTAATGAGATCTCAGCTATTAGAATTTCTTTCAGGCTGTGCTCAAGTTTAAGTTCTTTAGGCATTTTCCTTTTTCCATTAGTTGGCCTCTAGCAGCATATTGAATTTTAAGTGTTACACAGGATAACTCAGAGTTAACAGTGAATTGTGATGACCATTCCACCACCTCCAAGAGCGAATTATGCAGGCTTCTGAGAAGCAGAGTACTGCAAACTCTGAGAAACTGCTTAGCAGTCACTTAGTTTGGGTTGGCAAGAGAGAGGAAAGGCAGGAGGAATTGGAACACAGCTAGTAAAAAATAATGGAAATGAGGGAAGGCTATGTTTGCAGTCCTTTAGAAAGGAATACAAAATTGACACAGATTGCAATACCTACATTAATAAACATGGCAATTTAATATTTCTTCTTGTGCAGTGTAGAGAGCTTAAACAAGGCATAAGAAGCAGCCTAATTTTATATCGAAAGTATATACTAATTTATTTTATTGTTTACATTATCATGATTAAATATTTAAACCTTGTTTATTAGACAGCTTAAAGTTCTTTAAGGTGGGGACTAAATATTAAAGTTCTTTCATTCCATAAATATCGTAGGAATTAAAAAAAATTGAACTGATAAAAGAAAAAAAATAAATTGATCTAATGCAATGAATAGGTTTTGAATAATTGCATGACAATATTACTAGTAGTATGATGTAGGAGGTTTCATGTTCCTGCTAGTGTGAAGAAATATCAGTATCTTGAATTTGATTGAAGACTAGTTGCTATATTTAAGGACATTTTTGTATTTTTAAAGATTTTTAAAATTTCATAGGAAAAACTGTGTGTAATGTCTGGCTAGAAGTGAAATATGAAGGGAAATACTAGATTTTTTAACAGGAGGTTTTATAACAAGAAACATGGGCACCAAATCAATGGAAATTCTCCATTTTGGGAAAGGGAATTAGTTGATGAGTTAGGAGTGAATTATTAAGAAAACACCACTCAGATGAAAGAAAATCCCACATTGCAGAGTATCTGTCTAGAAAAGAGAAAAAAGATAAACACAATATATAGTTATACGACAGGGAGGAAAGAGTCGTTGCTCATGCTTGTAATTTTTGTTTGAAAAGAGTTTTCTGAAGCTAAGCAGAAAGAGGAGGTGGCAACTTAAACCACACACAAACTCATGAGACTCAAGTACCTGTAAGATTTAGGTAGAATATTTAATGAAATTCCTAGCATTTTGTCTGAAATGAAAAAGGCAGAGTTCGGAGCTCAAATTTGCTTTTTGAACCAAAATAGTGGAATCCCACCTACCCACCCCC
>NW_004448540.1:0-1498 GCF_000243295.1 Trichechus manatus latirostris
CAGTTAAACACAACTTGTACAGTTGTACATGAGGTACAAGGAGCAAGTGATCCTGTGATGCTTTTCACAGCCTCTCTAGTCCTAAGTCCCTGGGTGGTACAAAGCATTACTGTACTCAGCTGCTAACCGAATGGTTGGCCGTTCCAGTCCACCCAGAGGCTCCTTGGAAGAAAGGCCTGGCCTCTACTTCCAAAAAAATCAGCCATTGAAAACCCTGCGGAGCACAGTTGCACCCTAACGCACGTGGAGTTGCGTGAGTTGGAGTCCACTTGACAGCAGCTGGTGGCTAGTCGTAAAGTGACGGTGGACTCAAGCAGAAGGTGAAAAGATTGTACGTGACTGCAGCAGGATGGTTCAGGGTAGGGGCATGGGGCCAATCCCGCAGCTGGAGAGATGCCTGGAAGACCACTTTGCGTTGCCCCTAATGAGTTCGGTAGGAAGGAGCACTGGTGGTGCAGTAGTTAAGCACTCATCTGCTAACGGAAAGGTTGGTAGTTCAAACCTACCGGCAGTTCCATGGGAGAAAAGACCTGGTAATCTGTTCCCATAAAGATTACAGCCTGGGAAACCCTATGGGGCAGTTCTGCCCTGTCACACGGGATCGCTGTGAGTTGGAATCGACTCAGCGGCACACAAAAACAGTTCAGTAGGGGTTAAGGTGTGGTTCTTGGAAATCATTTCTGTGTAGAATGGTGTTTCTGGGGAACAGAAATCCGTGACTCACCTGCAGACGGGATCTTTGTGGGACCCAAAGTCACTTCCTTGTGGGTACCTAGAGCTGCTTCGATGCTGTGCACATCTATTCCTGTGACCCTAAAGTTGACATTTTCAGCAGACAAAGCAAGCTGACATGCAGTGGTTGGCTGCTTACAGTCATGAACCTTCCAGACTCAAAAGTGCTGCATCAAATTTCCCTACTAGAAATCCTTTTTGTGCCTTTCCTGTCTCGCTCTCCTTGGCCACACTCTTTTGTCCCGGGGAATAAACCCCAACCGGGGAAGAGGGTGGGGAAAATAGCAGCTGGAAGGTTTCAGAAAATGCTGGGCTATTTTAGTAAAGCAAGGTGATCTGCCGGAAGATCCAGCTGTCTACATGCTGCAGAAGCTGCGTCTTTGGTGGCACCAACAGGTGTGTCTCTGCTGTGCACGCTGCAGCTGCTTTGGGGGTAGTAGTGGTGGCTAGTGGGGCTACAGAGAAAGACGGCCGGCCCCTCCCTCAAGGATCCTATAGCTTGGTTTACGGCTCAGAGTGTTGGTGAGCTTCCATTGTTGGTATTCCAGGACGAAACTCCTGACCTGTGAGTGCTCGATGACCAAGAAGACTATTAATGTGGCCAGATGTTGTAGAACCACAGATGTGCGTGTAACTACATTGCCCCGTGTACTTCAGTACGAGTCCCTGGGTGGCGCAGATGGTTAAGTGCTCAACTGCTAGCTGAAAGGTTGGCGGTTCCAACCCACCCAGAGGCACCTCGGAGGACAGTGAGGGGTGATGTTTC
>NW_004448541.1:0-1498 GCF_000243295.1 Trichechus manatus latirostris
GTATCAACACCACTTCAAAGTTTGCAAAGTCCACTTCGAATTTTCTTATCGAGTCTCCTAATAACCCTGTGGCATAGTGGTTAAGAGCTATAGCTGCTAACCAGGTCAGCAGTTGGAATCCACCAGCTGCTCCTTGGAAACCCTATGGGGTGGCTCTACTCTGTCCAGTAGGGTCACTATGAGTTGAAATCGACTCAACAGCAATGGGTAATAACCCTGTGGGGCCCTGGTGGCACAGTGGTTAAATGTTTGGCTGCTAACCAAAAGGTCAGCAGTTTGAATCCACTCTCCGCTCCTTGGGAACTCTATGGGGGCAGTTCTGCTCTGTCCTATAGGGTCGCTACGAGTCAGAATCCACTTGATGGCAACAGAATAACCCTGTAAGAAAATGGAAGTTCAGAGAGGTTGTGACCTGCCTGAAATCACACAGCTGACAGGTAAAAGAGCCCTTCTGCCTCCAGGCCTTTTCCTGCATAGCATAGGGGTGAAGCTGTAGACTCCGGGGACAAACTACCTGGGTTCATATTCTGGATCCACCACTTACCAGCTCTGTGACTTTGGGCAAGTTACTCAACCTCTTGAAGCCTCAGTTTTCTCACGTATAAAATGGGGGGGAGGATAATGGACATATCTCCTCAGTGAGTACTACACTTAAAACTCCCAGCTCATGTGAGGCATCAGACAAATGTTAGCTACCATTAGGATAGCACAGCGCTGACTGTCTCCTGTCCATCACTCCCGGCTAATTTTCCAAGAGCTGGCTTTAAAGAAGGGCACAGGCCGGTGGATGTGGGTACACATGTGCGTGCACAAATGCACCCAATCCATATGTGCTTGATGGCCTTCTCAAGCCCAACAGCAGCCATTTTCGCATCCATACCTTGTCTCCCCTAGCTCCCTAGGGGTGGATATAAAAACGAATAACCCTTTAGGAGTATTTTCCTCCCCTTGGGCCCTCCCAAGCATCAATCCCTTTGCCCCTACCCTTGGATGTTCTGATTCACTTCCAGAAGAGGTGGAGCTTCCCCAGGCCTCCTGTGCCCGAGTGTCCATCAAAAGGGCCACCACAGGGTTTGCACACGGAGAAGATAAAGCAGGAACGGTTCACACATGAAGTTTCAAACGCATCTTTCCATTTTACCTCCTCCTTCCCACCTCCCCTCCCACCGGCGGCCTCCCCCACTGCCAGCCAGCATACTGTTCAGAACCTACCTCCCCGTCCTACACAGTAAGGTATGAAACCCATCAGCGCTTGTTTTTGGCTGGGAACAAACTGTTCACATGTTTCGTTAACCAAAAAAAGAGAAAGGGGGTGTGTGGGGTGAAGATGCTAGCATATCAAAACTATTTAACTAAATTGCATACAGAATTTAGAGTTAACAAGAAGCAGAGAGAGAGAGAAGGAGATGGAGTTTCATTAAGAAAAGACAAGACCAGGTTTGGGAAGAGATGGCCCATTTTGTCTTTGTGCTACTTTTTATTTGTGGATGAAACAAGT
>NW_004448542.1:0-1496 GCF_000243295.1 Trichechus manatus latirostris
CCCCAGGTCTTCTTTTAAGATGTGAGTGAAACAGGCTCCTGATGTCTCTCCATTATCAGCAAGACAAATTTTCTATTCTTTAGCATGGCATTCAAGGCCCTTCCTGAGCTGGCCTTTGCCTGCTTTGTCAACCTCATTTCGAGACACTCACACACCATACACCCTCTGTGTTAACTACAGAGATTCACTGTTCTCCAAATCCAGCAGACAATGTCATGCCTTCATGTCTTTGTATCTGCTGGGCCCTCAGCCTGGAATAGTCTTCCTATGCCCACTTTTTCTGCCTGACAAACTCCTATCAATTCCATGGAAGACAGCACAAAGGTTATCTCCTCTCTGTAGTTTTCCTTAACCCCTTCCTAGAAGAACTGTTCCCTCATCTATGCTTTTGGCACCCACTGCTTATCTATTACAGAAATGTCAGCATTTGTCCTACACTATTATTTTTATCTATTTTCTTCTCTGTATCTCCTCTAGAAGATAAGCCCTTTGAGGGCAGAAACCACATCTCCATCATCCTTTAATGTGCAGGAGTCAGGCATGTCATACATCCTCAATTCAACCCAACTGGCATTTATTAACTCTCTAACACTAACATGGGGTTGAGTTAATTGGGTCACTTTCCTCCCAAGGGCAGGAAATACCATAAGGAGTGACACAAAAGTGTTGGGTGCCTGGGCCTGAGAGGCAGAACAAAGGCACCTTTGCTTCAAGCTGGCCCCAGGAATGGGAGTGGTGAAGTGCCGTCATCCTACAGTTAGCTCACCCATAAATATCCCCTTTCCTCCCCTCTCCAAAACTCACTAGCTCTGGGTCAGTCAGACCAAGGTGTGATAAAATGAGGCACACTCTCCTCATTAAAGTGGCTCTGTGCAGGGCTTCTCACTCAGAATACACTAAATACAATTACAACATGCAACCACATAAAACTGGACCTACTAGAAACCTCCTTTGCCTATACTCATGCACATAGGTAAGAGCCATCTCCTGGCCAAACTAAGGTCTCACTTTCCTTGCCAAAGGGTTAATTCACGGTTCGGAGCACCTGGATGGGGGGACTGACTTATGGTTGCCCTCTTTGGCTTTGACTATGGAGACCCCCCTCTTGCCAGGCCCTGGGAAGAAATGATACAAACGCATTTGTCTGCACAACTAAAATCTCTTTAGATGATGATTTCAGAGTAAACGTGGTGTAAGGTCTAGGCAGAGCCGTGGACTCAACAGAAACCCAACAACTGTCTGCTGAAATAAATCTGTGCGAGAGTGCTTGCCATCTGTGGATGGTTAGATTTGCCAAAGGGGAAAAAGAAAATCACACACCTGTTTGAAAATGAATACGTGTTAAGAGTAAAGTAGTTGTAACCCAAGAGGCTGGGCGGTGGCTGGCATTTGTCCCCTTGCGGGCATCTGAGCTGTACGCACTGCCTCTCTGCACCTCTGCATCTCAGAACAAAGGCCAAGACTTTCCAGCTAGCCCTGCTCTCTCAGGGTGGAAG
>NW_004448543.1:0-1484 GCF_000243295.1 Trichechus manatus latirostris
AAGGAAAAGGGCAGAAGGAAACACCTTTGAGATTTCTGATTCTCAATGACCTTATCTCACATTTTGATATATGGTAATTACAATCTCATTTAATTGACTATGGTCAGACCTTTTGTTGTCTTTGCCATATACACTAAATCCTTAATTACCTAGAGTGTACATAATAGGGAAATTCCATTCTTTATTTTACCTCAGGTAACCCAGTGCCAAGAAGCCCTGGTGGTGCAGTGGTTAAGTGTTCGACTGCTAACTGAAAGGTTGGTGATTTGAACCCACGAGCTGCGCCTCAGAAAAAGATGTGACAGTCTACTTCCATAAAGATTACAGGCTTGGAAATCCTATAGGGCAGTTTTACTCTGTCCTATACGGTTGCTATGAGTCAGAATCAACTTGGCAGCAATGGCTTGAGGGTTTTTTTGGGTTTTCAATATAATGCCAGTTCCCTTTGATTCCACTCCGTGTGTATCAGGGTAAAACTATACTCCAGAAGGTTTTTTATGTATTTATTTTTATTGTTGTAGTTTGAATGAAGTTTATATTTCAAGTTAGTCTCCTATACAAAAATTTATACGTACATTGTTATGTGACCCTAATTGCTCTCTGCATACTGTGACAGCACATACCTCCTTTCCACCCAATCCCCATGTCCATTCAACCAACTCCTAACACTCTCTGCCTTTCCATCTCACCTCTGGACAGAAGACGCCCACTCAGTCTCTTTGATCTACTTGAGCTAAGAGGCACACTCCTCACGAGTATCACTTTATGTCCCATAGTCCAGTCCAATCCCTGTCTGAAGAGTTGGCATCGGAAATTGTTTTAGTTCTGGGCTGATAGAGAATCTGGGAGCTATGCTTTCCAGGATTCCTCCAGTCTCAGTCAGACCATTAAGTCTGGTCTTCTTACTAGAATTTGAGTTCTATGCCCCATCTTTTTGCTGCTCCATCAGGGATTCTCTGTTGTGTTCCCTGTTTGGGCAGTCATTTGTGGTAGCCAGGCACCATCTAGTTCTTCTAGCCTCGGGCTGATGAGGTCTCTGGATTATGTGGCCCTAACTCTTTGGCTAATACTTCCCTTGTGTCTGTGGTGTTCTTCATTCTCCTTTACTTCAGGTGGTTGGGACCAATTGATGCATCTTAGATGGCCCTTTGCAAGTTTTTAAGAGCCCATACGCCACTCACCAAAGTAGGAAGCAGAACATTTGCTTCATAACCTTTGTTATGCCAATTGAACTGGAAGTCCCCTGAAAGCATGGTCCCCAGATCCCTACCCCTGCTACTCTGCCCCTCAAAGTGTCCGATTGTATTCAGGAAACTTCTTAGCTTTGGTTTAGTTCAGTTGTGCTGACTTCCCCTGTAGTGTGTGCTGTCCTTCCCTTCGCCTAAGATGATTTTTATCTGCTATCTAGTTAGTAAATAACACTCACCCTCCCTCCCCACCCCCATAACCATCAAAGAATGTTTTCTTCTGTGTTTAAACCTTTT
>NW_004448544.1:0-1437 GCF_000243295.1 Trichechus manatus latirostris
GTACAACCATTTTGGAAAACAATATGGTGCTTCCTTTAAAAGCTATAAATACAAATACCATGCAATCTAGCAATCCCATTCCTAGGAATATATCCTAGAGAAATAAGAGCCATCACACGAATAGACATATGCACACCCATGTTCACTGCAGCATCATTCACAATAGCAAAAAGATGGAAAGAACCTAAATGCCCACTGACAGATGAATTGGTAAACAAACTATGGTACATATGCTCCATGGAAAACTACACAACAATAAAGAACAGTGATGAATCCATTAAGCATCTCATAACATGGATGAATTTGGAGTGAAATAAGTCAATCACAAAAGAACAAATATTGTACGGGACCACTATTATAAAAACTCAAGAAAAAGTCTACATACAGAAAGAAACAATATTTGATGGTTATGGGGGGAGGGAGAGGACAACACTAACTAGACAACAGTTAAGCGGTAACTTTGGTAAAGGGTAAGATAGTACACAATACTGGGGAAGCCAGCACAACTTGACCAAGGCAAAGTCATAGAAGCTTCATAGATATATCCAAACTCCCTGAGGGACTGAGTTACTGGGCTGAGGGCTGGAACCATGGTCTCAGGGGAAATCTAGCTCAGTTGACATAACATAGTTTACAAAGAAAATGTTCTACCTCCTACTTTGGTGAGTAGCATCTGAGGTCTTAAAAGCTTGTGAGTGGAACTTCGGGGCAACATGGCACTATAAGCAGAAGCACCACGCCGTCCCTCTACAGCAAAGACCAGAAAAACTAAATCAAACAGAGTCACAAGTCAATCCTGAAACCTTAAGCATCAAATGAAGAGATAAAGAACTCAGCCAAACACTGAATGGGATGAGAAACTGACTGAGAACAGAGAGCGAGGAGAGATACATGCACAGGTCCCCTATCAGCTACCACAGCAAAGATCCGCCATCTTGGATTCCTCTCAGAGATTGGCTAACAGGGGGTATGAGAAAGCAGCTTCACGGAACTTCCAGCAGGAGTCAGAACAACCAGTAGCCAGCAATATAGGCTTTCCCACTCCTCACCCTTCTTCACCCCCACTTAGCCTCCTCTGCTTCCTGCAGCCACAATCTCTTGGCTGGGAAGAACCAGCTTCACCCCAGTGTCGCTTGGATTCCACTCGCTCACACTGGCCAGCTCCCTGAATGCCTTTTGTTGGCTGCTGGTGTTGCTTTTTTCCGCTTCTTTAGATTTCTTCCTTACCTCTCACCACCTCCCCGTCCCTTCTCTCAAATACCTGGCTCCATGCGCCATCTTTGCTTCTTCCTGAAAGGCTGTGAAACATCGCTTAACTGAGAAACTGCTTCTCTGCCCGTGCCGCCACACTGGTGGGACCCCCGGGGCTTTTTTGTTTGTTTGTTTGTTCTGATTTGTTCTGTTTTGATTTGTTTGTTTGTTTTCTTTTTCTTTTCT
>NW_004448545.1:0-1497 GCF_000243295.1 Trichechus manatus latirostris
AACTTAGAAAAATAGGGGTAAATATTAAGGTAACCACAAAGGAAACTAACAATCCTACAAGTCAAAATAAAAAACTAGGAAAATATAAAGACTCAGCAAACACAAAATCAACAACAATGAAAGAGATGAAAAGAAAATACATAAAGAAAAATGACTCAGCACAGAAAATTAAGTGGAACAAAGAAACTGTCAACAACACACAAAAAGGCCTCCAAAATGACAGCACTACACTCATGCCTCTCAATAATTACACTAAATGTAAATGGACAAAATGCACCAATACAGAGACAAAGAGTGGCAGACTGGATAAAAAAACACGATCCATCTATATGCTGCCTACAAGAGACACACCTTGGACTTAAAGATACAAACAAAAACTCAAAAGATGGAAAAAAATATATTAACCAAACAACACTCAGAAAAGTGCAGAAGTGGCAATATTAATCTCTGACAAAATAGACTTCAGAGTAAAATCCACCACAAAGGATAAGGAAAGACACTATATAATGATGAAAGGGTTAATACACCAGGAGGACATAGCTATAACAATATCTATGCACCCAAGGACAGGGCTCCAAAATACCTAAAACAAACTCTAACAGCACTGAAAAGAGAGATAGACAGCTCCACAATAATAGTAGGAGACTTCAGCACCCCACTTTCAGTGAAGGACAGAACATCCAGAAAGAAGCTCAACAAAGACACAGAAGATCTAAATGCTACAATCAACCAACTTGATCTCTTAGACATATACCGAACACTCCACCCAACAGCAGCCAAGTATACTTTCTTTTTCAACACACATGGAACATTCTCCAGAATAGACCACATATTAGACCACATAAAGCATAGACCACATAAAAGCAGAAATCAATAACAGGAAAAGCAAGGAAAAAAAATCAAGCCCATGGAAACTGAACAACACCTTGCTCAGAACTACTAGGTTACAGAACAAATTAAGGATGGAATAATGAAATTCAGAGACTCAAACGAGAATGAAAACACATGCTACCAGAACCTTTGGGACACAGCAAAAGCAGTCCTCAGAGGTCAGTTTATAGCAATAAATGCACACATCCAAAAAGAAGGGCCAAAATCAAAACATTAACCCTACAACTCGAACAAGCAGAAAGAGAGCAGCAAAAGAAGCCCTCGGGCACCAAAAGAAAGGAAATAATAAGAATTAGAGCAGAATTAAACGAAATAGAGAATAGAAAAACAATTAAAAGAGTTAACAAGACCAAAAGCCAGGTCTTCGAAACGATCAACGCAATTGACAAACCATTGGCCAAACTGACAAAAGAAAACCAGGAGAGGAAGCAAATGACCCATATAAGAAATGAGATCGGTGATATCACAAAAGACTCAACTGAAATTAAAAGAATCATAACAGAATACTATGAAAAACTGTACTCTAACAAATTTGAAAACCCAGAGGAAATGGACAAATTTCTAGAAACTCACTACCTACCTATACTAACACAAACAGAGGTAGAA
>NW_004448546.1:0-1497 GCF_000243295.1 Trichechus manatus latirostris
GCTTCTAAGTGTTTGGGAGGAAAGCATGTCTCTGTTCCCTAGAGCGCGTAAGTGGGTGGGTTTTGCAGCCGGTCTGTGAGCACCCAATGTTGTTGGGTGTAAGGACTGGAAGGCACCACTTATTCTTGGACCTCTGTCTCCGCGGGTGGCTAGGTGGCATGGGTGTAGCCATTAGTCCTCAGGCCCCTGATGTGGGTAATTGAAGACCCTGCTTAATTATTAGAGCAGTGTCAAATATCACGAACTTGCCACTTCACCATATAGCTGATGCAGTTGAAGTTATGCTTCAGGTATATTATCCTGTTGTATTGTGGTAATGAGGGCCTCCACTGTTGAAATGAGCCCACACAAGTCTCTGCAGGGGTGAAAACCACTCAAAGTCTGTGGACCCCTTATGCCTGTGCCTAGGCAAAGGAGCTGTGTCTACCCTGAGTTCCCGGCTTAGGGGAGCTGGCATATTATTTTTTCCTATTTGTTAATTTGTTCCCTCTCCAATTCCTGGCAAATGGGTCAGGGCATGTGACAGGTCCTACTTCTGGCCCAGGGGACTTGGCAGTTGCTAACGCCGGCCTGAGACCCGGTGCAGAGCAGGGAAGTGGCGGGTAAATAGGAGAGAGTTTTTTCCCCAAGGGGGTGTTTTTTGATCTGTGTGGTAGGTCAGATGCATGTACTTATCTTTTGCCAATTGAGCACCGCTTTTCACTGGTTCTGGAGGCCCGAGTAGACTCTCTGCTGCTCCATCTGTCCTTATGTGAAAGACCCCTCCCATGTGCCACTGCTTGCCTCACCGCACACTCTAGGTGATCTGACCTGAAGGGTGCCTGCTCCCGCCAGGTCAGATCTGGCAACTTCTCGCTGCTTCTGAACCATCTGTCTGTCCCCCTGCTACTCAGCCCAACTCTTCAACTTTGCCTTTGATGTTCAGGGTTTCTAGATTCTCATATATAATCAGTTCACTTGTTTTGTCAGGTCTTTCTTGTAAGAGGGACCACAGGAAGCATCTGACTGCTCCACCATCTTGGCCCCGCCTCCTCTTTTCATATTCTTGATGATGTCCTTGGAAGCTCAAAAGATTTTTTAATTTTGATGAAGTCCAATTTTTCTGGGTTTTTTTTTTTTTTTTTTTGGTGTTGTGCTCCTATTGTCAAATGTAAGACTCCATTGCCAAATCTGAGGTCGTGAAGATTTACTCCTATGTTTTCTTCTAAGAATTTTATAGGTTTGGCTCTTTTTTTTAGGTTATTGATCCATTTTGATTTAATTTTTGTATATGGTGTGAGTTAAAGGTCTGACTTCATTCTTTTATATGTGGTTATACAGTTATACCAGCATCATTTCCTGAAGAAACTATTCTTTCCCCATTGAATTGTCTTGGCTACCTTGTCAAAAATCAATTGGCTGTAGATATTTGGGTTTATTTCTGGGCTCAGGCTCAGTTCTAGTCGATTGATCTATATGTCTATCCTTGTGTCAGTACCACAGTGTTTTTTTTTTTTT
>NW_004448547.1:0-1437 GCF_000243295.1 Trichechus manatus latirostris
TAATGTACATGCCAACATTGGTGGACTGTAAAACTACAGATATGTAAGATATTAAAATTCAAATGATGACAATAAACTATGGGTGATAAAATGCCAAGTCAAATAAGATAAACTTTAATAATACATTGTGCTAGCCCTTGGTAGCTGACAAATGCTTGCTGAATGAATGTAAAATCTTCTGTTTCTATTTACTTTTGTGTGAAAATATACACAGCAAAGGACACACCGTTTCAACAAATTTTATATGTATGATTCAGTGACATTGTTTACAACCTTCAAGTTGTGTAACAGTTCTCACTATCCTTTTCCAAATTATTCTACTACCCTTAACATAAACTCACTGCCCCCTAAGCTTCTCATCTAACCTTTTGAGATGCTGTTGTCAGTCTGATCCCACATAGATAATTCTTTAAAAGAATACAGTGCTCAAGGTGGACACATTTACTAATTAAGCTAAACTATTGTTTGGCTCAAAGCAGACTTCAGGGGATAGTTTTGCTTCGAGATTTAAGGTTTAAAGATTATCTCAGGGCAATAGTTTCAGGGATTCATCCAGCCACAATGGGTCCAGAGGGTCGGGATTCCATTGAGAATTTAACCCTTTTGTGACTCATGGAACATAAGGTATCCTACTCACTTCTTGTGCCTCTGGTGTTCTTTGGGAGTATACTTTTCCCACCAAGAGTATCTGTTTCCCTCCTATGGGGACTTGTGTAACAGTGAAAGGTGAAAGAAACATTTGTTGAAGCAAAATAGCTGGGGTATTAGACAAAACCAGAGGGCCCCATGTACCCAAATGGAAGGTGGCCCATAATAAAGCCTGCTACCCACGACTAGTGGGCCAGATGGGCTCCCACAAATCATGTATTTTCACATATTTCTCAAAATCGATATTACCAACAAAAAATTTAAACACACTCAATAACTCATAAGCATTCCACTGCTGAAAACACATGGTATCAACAAAAAATTCAAAGCAGAAGATAACTGGGTCTTGAAAGGGTTAAAAGTCTGTTCTGCTTCCCCCCATCCCTTTTGATCAGGATACTTATATAGAATCTTAGGTCAAAACGTTTGGTAACGGTAGCCAGACACTATCTAGTTCTTCTGGTCTTATAAGCACAGGAGGCAGTTGTTTAGGGAGGCAACCAGACATGTATTCCATTTCCTCTTCCAATTCCTGACTGTCTTTCTTCCTCTGCTACTTCAGGTGAACTGAGACCTATTATCGTAGCATGGATGGCCATTTGCAAGCTTTTAAGACCCCCAGAAGTACACAACAAATTAGGAGGTAGAACAGAAACACTGAAAAAGAGTATTAGGCCAGTTGACTTGGATGTCCCATGAAACCATGACCCTAAACCTCCAAACAAAGAAAACAAATTACATGAGGTGTTTGGCTGTACATAAGCAGCATCAGCAGTTGCTCTTTTTTTT
>NW_004448548.1:0-1496 GCF_000243295.1 Trichechus manatus latirostris
AACTGTGTTCTTAACAGGAAGTTTGAGTATCGTAAAAAAGCACAGCTTTTCTGATTTTAAACCATGCAGTATTCCCTTGTTCTGTTCGAACAACTGCTGCTTGGTCTATGTATAGTTTCCCCATGAGCACAATAAAATGCTCTGGAATTCCCATTCTATGCATGTTATCTATAATTTTTCATAATCTACCCAGTCCAATACTTTTTCATAGTCAATAAAACACATATAAACATCTTTCTGGTATTCTCTGCTTTCAACCAAGATCCAGCTGACATCAGCAATGATATCCCTCATTTTACGTCTTCTTGTGAATCAGACTTGAATTTCCAGCAGTTCCCTGTTCAGGTACTGCTGCAACTGCTTTTGAATTGTCTTTAGCAAAATTTTACTTGTGTATGATATTAATGATATTGTTTAATAATTTCCATATTCTGTTTGATCACCTTTTTTTGGAATAGGCACAAGTATGGATCTCTTCTAGTCAGTTGACCAGGTAGCTGTCTTCCAAATTTCTTGGTATAGACAAGTATGCTTCTCCAGGACTGCATCCGTTTGTTGAAACATCTCAATTTGTATTCCATCAATTTCGGGAGCCTCGTTTTTTGCCAGTGCCTTCAGTGCAGCTTGAACTACTTCCTTCAGTACCATCAGTTATTGATTATATGCTACCTCCTGAAATAGTTGAACATCCACTAATTCTTTTAGGTACAGTGATTCTGTGTATTCCTTCTTTCTTTTGATGCCTCCCGAGTCATTCCATTTTTTGCCCATAGAACCCTTCAATATTGCAACTCGAGGTTTGAAGTTTTTCTTCAGTTCTTTCAGCTTGCAAAATACAGAGTATGTTCTTCCCTTCTGGTTTTCTAACTCCAGGTCTTCACACATTTCATTGTAATACTTTACTTTGTCTTCTTGAGTCACCCTTTGAAATCTTCCATTCAGCTCTTTTACTTCATTATCTCTTTCATTCACTTTACTCCTCTACGTTCAAAAGCTCCTTTCAGAGTCTCTTCTGACATCAGTTTTGGTCTTTTCTTTCTTTACTGTCTTTAATGACCTTTTGCTTTCTTTATGTATGTCTTTGATGACATCCCACAACTCATCTGGTCTTCAGTCATTAGTGTTCAATGCATTAAATTTATTGTTGAAATTGTCTCTAAATTCAGGTGGGATACACTCAAGTTCATACTTCGGCTCTTGTAGACTTGTTTTAATTTTCTTCAGCTTCAACTTGAACTTGCATATGAGCAATTGATGGTCTGTTCCACAGTCAGCCCCTGACCTTGTTCTGACTGATGATATTGAACTTCTAAATTGTCTCTTTCCACAGATACAGTCAATTTCACTCCTGTGTTTTCTATACAGCAAGGTCCATGTGTATAGTTGTCATTTACGTTGTTGAAAGAAGGTATTTCCAATAGATAAGTCATTGGTCTTGCAAAATTCTATCATTTGATCTGCAATGACATTTCTATCACCAAGGCCATGTTTTCCAA
>NW_004448549.1:0-1496 GCF_000243295.1 Trichechus manatus latirostris
ATGAAAGGACTAAATTAATCTCTTTCTAAAGGTACAGTTCAAACAACTTCTGGGAAAGATTATTGACCTTCAAGCCAACTGTATCCAAGTATGTGGAGTGCTTGTATAATGAATAGCATTTTGAATTTCATAACAACAAATGAAGTATAGGCATGTATATGATGACACTTTTGTAAAACCTCTGTAATTGGGACTCAGCTGGAAAATAGATGCTCTTTGAATCTTGCTCCACTTCCTTTCCTTCTTGCCAAGAGCAAAAACCTTTAGCTTGAACTCTACTAGCTATCTCGCATTTTGAGGGAAATTTAAGGATAGAAGACTTGTGCTGAAGATGTAAAGGCAGAAGGACGGAACCTAGTTTCTTATTGATTTCCGAACTTCTTTTATATAAGACAAAAAATATTCTTGTTGTTGTTTAAGACACCATTGTTTGAATTTTCTCTTAGATGCAGTTAGGGTATTCTTGCCTAAGCTAAGATGCTAAGTAAAATCACAACTCAATAAATCCTGCATGATAGAATTGTATATTGAGAATTTATCTATTATTTCAACTACAAAACAAAGCCAATCTGTGATTTCCAGATCAAATGTTACTAACCACTCAAGAATAAAGAGATATATTGCTGAACCAATGTTAATAAATGATTCCCATAGTAGTAGTGGTAATAATAATAGTAGTAGTAGTAGTAATAATAATAATAACAACAGTACACATTTAATATACATCTTAGTTATTTTTGTGAGGTCCTCTCCTATGGGCTTTACATGTATTGACCTATTTAATGTTCTCAGAACTCTTCGAGATAGTGACTACTATAATCTCTAATTCACAGACGAGGAAACTGAGATTCAGATGTTGTTGTTGTTGTTAACTGTCTTCTAGTAGGCCCCCGACTCATGACAACCCTGTGAACAACAGAACAAAACGCTGCCCAGTCTTTCACCATCCCCATGATCAGTTGAAGACCAGACCCTTATGGTTCGTAGGATTTGCATTGGCTGATTTTTGGAAGTAGATCATCAGACCTGACTTCCTAGTCTGTTTTAGTCTGGAAGCTTTGCTGAAACTTGTTCAGCATCACAGCAACCTGTAAGCCTCCACTGATGGATGAGCGGTTGGTAGCATGAGGTCTCATGCATAGAAGGTGAAAATTCTACCTCTGAAACACCATTGCCCTTATCAAGATTCAGACAGGCTAAGTAATTTTAAGGTGGGTGGTTCGAACCCACCAGCCACTCCACGGGAGAAAGATGTGGCAATCTGCTTCTGTAAAGATTTCAGCCTTGGAAACCTTATGGGGCACTTCTACCCCCATCCTATAGTGTTGCTATGACTTGGAATCGACTTGATGGCAGTGGGTTAAGTAATTTTATGAATGGCGCATAGTTAGTAAGTAGCCAACTCAGGATTTGAAAACAGGGATTTGAGCTTCAGAGATTGTCCTACCTACCACAATGCCAAAGACACTCCCATAAATACTCGTTGCTGTGGAGTC
>NW_004448550.1:0-1407 GCF_000243295.1 Trichechus manatus latirostris
ATGGGTGCATATAGGATAATCTTGCACTATAATAATAATCTCCCTCATGGCATCCCTGAAAGAATATCATCTTACTCATACTTAAATCTTTATAGTGACAGGAACTCGTTCATTCATAAGGCAACTTATCTCATTAAAGCTTTTTTTTTCTTTTATACTGAAATAAATTCTAACTTTTTGTAAATTTCATTCCTTTTTACTAGTTATTCACCATGGAAAAGCATGCAACGAATCTACAGAGCCGCTCTTCAGGTATTTGAAGATGAGTGCCACTGTCTCTGCTTCTGTAGGCAAAATACTCCTGGGAGCAATCACAGCAGAGGATTTGGCTCTGGAATCAGAAGACTTGGGTTTTAATGTCAGCTCAATTACTTTCTAGCTGTGTGACAGAGTTACTAACCCTCTCTGTGCTTTAATTTTCTCTCCTATTTAATCAAATTGTTTTGAGACTTATAAATTAAAAAAACCTACTGAATTTAAAAAACGAAATTAGTGCAGAAGCTAGCAAATGATCAGTTCTCTTTATGACTGAATAATACTCCATTGTATATCACAGTTTATTTATCCGTTCATTTGTTGATGGGCACTTGGGTTGTTTTCACCTTTTGGCTGAGATTTCAGGATCCTCCATTCACTTCTCAGCTGTTTCTCACTTTGCTTCTTAGCCTCTTACACAGCCTAGCGAAATCAGAAAGTGCCTGGAGGGAAAAATCAGCGCTGAATATTAGGCTCATTTCTTGTGCAGCTCTTCTCTCCAACATCTCGGCCCATCAAGTCGTGGTTGCCACAACAGCTTTTTGATGCCTTCAAATAGATGTGTCTTGTATAGGATTTATAATTGTTTTTGCTATAAGTAGTGGTCTTTTACAAGCTACTCCACAAGAGCTGAAAGAGAAAACTCACTTATGTTTTTCTTTTTTTGAGATATTTGTATATTAATAGCCACAGATGTTGGCTTCCTGTCCACAATTGTCTTCTTGTCTATACATTACCTGATGAATGAAGTTCTGCTTATTGAAATTTGCTGTTTGCAGATGAGGTTAACGTCTGGTGAATTATTGGAAATAGCTTCAATGGTCTTGAAAATTGGGATTGGACTTTGTGGACTGTTGTTTGATTACTAATTCAATCTCTGGTTATACACACATTCACATCATCCATTTCTTTGTGAGTCAGTTTTGATAGTTTATGTAGTTCGAGTAATTTGCCCATTTATCTAAGTTATCTAATTTGTTGGAATTATTCATAGTATTATAATCCATTTAACTTCTGTAACATCAGTAGTAATATCCATTCTTTCATTTATGATTCTAATACTTTCAGTCTTTTCTCTTTTTGTTTTGTTCAGTTTAGCTAATGGTTTGTCAATTTTGTTGATCCTTTCCAAGAACCAGTTTCAGTTTCATT
>NW_004448551.1:0-1495 GCF_000243295.1 Trichechus manatus latirostris
CTAAGCTTCATTGTCTTTATTTTGTTTTGTTTTAACAGATTAATGGATAAGGTTCAAAGAAGAAGAGACAAATGCTGGAGAATTCCCAAAGTGGGAAATTTATTAGAGACCCTCTTGCATTAGGTGTAGAGCCTGAAATGTATATCGTACATGTAAGCATAAACTATGCCAGAGAACTGCAAGGTAGTGGCTGTTTTAAATATTAACAATGTGTTGAGATGGGGTGGAAATCACTGCTGCGATTTGCATTTGCAAGTCAGCCCTTGTGCAGGATTTCATCTTGAATGCATACTGCCTGAATGGTCCAAAGATTCTTAAGCTTTGAAATTAATCTAGAGTGATTCTGGACGGGTAATGTCCCCAAAAGCCTAGGAGAACTCTTCTCTGGAGAATTATACCTTCATTTATTGCATCAAAGAGCTTCCAGAAATAAAATTAAAAGGAAAATGAGGAGCTCACAGGTAACACCAGCTAAACGGGTACAGAAATAAGGCATCATAAATAAAAACCCACAGAAATAAGAGTCAGCAAAACAGACCCACAAGGATTATTAATACTGGCATTCACCAACTATAAAATAACTGGTCTAACTATATTTCAAAAGCATGCACACAAACAAAACACTGTGTAGAATGATCAAGGATATTATGAAAAGGATTCTACAGAATTCAAGACATAAACACTTGATACAAAATGCACAAAAGAAAGCCTTAATAGCGTATTATATTAGACACAATTGAAGAGAGGCTAAGTAAACTGTAAGATGGAGTTGAAGACTTTACCTAGAATGCCATAAAAAGAAACCAAAAGATGGGGAAATAAAAGAGGTTGAGAGACATACAGGAGAGAGTGTAAAGTTCTAGCATACGTATAATCAGAACTCCAGACAGTGGAGAGAGACTGAATGGTGCAGAGCAAGCGTTCAAAATAACTGAGGATTTTCTAAAAGTTATTAAAAACACCAATAAAAATATTCAACAAGTTTACTGAATACAAGGCAAACAGTAAACATGAATGATTCCCAGATATAATATATTGAAACTGCAGAACACTATAGACAAAAAGGAGATCTTAAAAGAAGTTGGAGAAGAAACAATAATGTTATTATTGAAAGGCGATTTGATTGTGTATGTAAAAGATCCAGAGGAATCTAGAGGTAAAATTATAAAAATAAAACACAATTTAATAAGTTTAGTGGATACGGTTGGATTTGTAACCCTATCAATGAACAGTTAGGATATGAACAAAGAATTTAAAGATAATTTAAGTAAGGCAGAGTCTGAATACTAATGGGGTCATGTTCAAAGGACAAAGAAACTGGCTTGAAGAGGCTTCCATTAGCTAAATTTGGGATAATTTAAGCATCAAAAGAAAAGTAAGTAATGATTAAAATATTGAATTGAATAAATCCATAAATGCACAGTAATCCTCAGAGATAGTGATAGATAGAGAATTAGATAAATAGATACAGAGAGATCACACAAAAGTGTCAGTA
>NW_004448552.1:0-1442 GCF_000243295.1 Trichechus manatus latirostris
ACAACAATCCTGAAACCCTAAAACATCAAATGAAGAGATAAAGAACTCAGCCAAGCACCAAATGGAGTGAGAAAACTGACAGAGAATGGAGAGCGAGGACAGATCCATGCAGAGGTCCCCTACCAGCTAACGCAGTGCGGATCCACCATTTTGGACTCCTACTGGAGACCAGCAAACGGGGTACAAGAAAGACCCTCATGGAGCGTCCAGCAGGAGACAAAACAACCGGTAATTTGCAGTGTGTGCTTTCCCACCCCCCACCCCTCTTCGCCCCAGCTCGGCCTCCTCTGCTTTCCACGGCCACGGTCTCTTGACCAGGAAGCACCGGCTGCTTGGATTCCACACGCCCGAGCAGGCAGCTCTCTGGGTGCCATTTGTTGGCTGCTGGTGTTGCTTTTTTTTCCCCCCCCTGCTTCTTTTGATTTCTTACTTGCCTCTCGCCACCTCCCCCTCCTTTTGCTCGAGTGCCTGGCTCCGTGCACCATCTTTGCTTCTTCCTGAGGGGCTGCAGAGCACTGGTAATTTGTGATATATGCTTTCCCACTCTCTCCCTTCTTCACCCACACTTGGCCCACTCTGTTTCCCGCGGACACAGTCTCTTGTCCAGAAACACCAGCCCTCACTGGCTGGCTCTCTGAGTGCCATTTGTTGGTTGCTGGTGTTGCTTTTTCTTTTTTCTGCTTCTTCTGATTTCTTTCTTGCCTCTCGCCATCTCCCCCTCCTTTCGCTCGAGTGCCTGGCTCGGTGCGCCATCTTTGCTTCTTCCTGAGGGGCTGCAGAGCTCCATTCGAGTGTGGAGCTGCTTCCCGGTCTGGGCTGCCGCTCTGGTGGGATCCCGGGGCTTTTCTTTGTTTGTTTGTTTTGAATTGTTTGTTTGTTTTCTTTTCCTTTTCTTGAGTTGGAAGCCCTTTCTGGCCAGGCAGAGCTGCATGGCAAGGAGACTCCCCTTCGGCTTCCACAGGCATGCAGAGGGATCCCCGAGGACATTCTTTTTTTGTTGTTTTTTTTTTTCCTGTTTTTTTGGGGGCCTTTCTTGTTCTTTTTTTTTTTTAATTTGTTTTGTTTTGTTTTCCCTCTTTTTCCCTTTTTGTCTTTCTTCATTGCTCAGTTTCTCATCTCTCTATATCTTCTGTCTCTTTCTGACCCCTGAATACCAGGTGTTGTATACCTCTGCGCCTTCTAGCCAGGCTGTACTGCAGCACATGAGGTCGACTTCCCCGGACCTCGTAGCTGCACCGGTGGGATCCCTGGGAACTTTGTGGTTCTTTAACCTTTACAATTTTTATTTATTCATCCTTTTCTTTTCTTCCTCTTCCCCTTTCTGTTTTTCTCCATTTCATAGTCTCTCCTCTCTCCACTCCAACGGCAAGCTCCCCTAGCATTCTTTTTTGTTTGTTTCTATGTTTTTGGCTCCTGTTCCTCTCTCCTCTCTCCCATATCCA
>NW_004448553.1:0-1494 GCF_000243295.1 Trichechus manatus latirostris
CAAGTGGATGGCTTTAACAAGGAGAAGTTTATTTCCTTACAGTAAAGTAGGCTAAAAGTCCAAATTCAGGGCGCCAGCTCCAGGGAAAGGCTTTCTCTCTCTCTCGGCCTTCTCATCAGTGTTCCCCTGGACTAGGAGCTTCTCGGCACAGGGACCCCAGTCCAAAGGATGCGCTCTGCTTCCGGCACTGCTTTCTTCATGGTATGAGGTCCCCCAATTCTCTGCTTGCTTCCCTTTCCTTTCATCTCTTGAGAGATAAAAGGTGGTGCAGGCCACACCCCAGGGAAATTCCCTTTACATTGGACGTGACCTGGGTGAAGGTGGTGTTACAATCCCACCCTAATCCTCTTTAACATAAAATTACAATCACAAAATGGAGGCCAACCACACAATTCTGGCAATCATGGCCCAGCCAAATCGATACACACATTTTTTGGGGGACATAATTCAAACCATGACATTCTACCCTTTGGCCCCTAAAAAAAATCACATCCTTGCAACATGGAAAACATATTCCCCTCATCATATCATAGCAAAAGTCTTAACTCCAAGTCCAAAATCCAAAAATTCCTCTTCATCCATGAAATCTAGAATACAAGTTATTGCTTCCAAAGGTACAATGGCAGAACAGGTACAAGCTAGACATTTCCATTACAAATGGGAGAAACTAGAGGAAAAGAAGTGATAACAGGCACCAAGCAAGTCAGCAGAACACATTACATTAGCCCTCAAGGCTTTGAAAATAATCCTCTGTTCTCCGAGACAATTTACACAATGGCTCTGCCCTTCAGACTCTAGGTATTGGCCACAGTCTCTGGATTTTGAGTGGAGGCCCCTCGGCCGTGGGCTTCAGCTCCGCCTTCCAGGCCCACTGGGACAGCAACTCTGCTCCCTTGGCTTTAGGCGCACCATTCTCCCAGTCCATCTGAGTGGCGACTCCACCCTCAGAAGCACCAGAGGCCATGGCTCCACCCTTTGAAACCCCTGAGGTCATGGCCATACCTTTTGAGACTGAGGCAGCTCGGCTTCTTGTGTCCCTTGTCTCTTCAGCTTCTGTTTCCTGTGGCCTCTCGGCCCTCGGGCCTCATGCCTGCATCTTCCCTGCTGGGGCAAGTGTTCCAAAGTTCTGTAGCTCCACTGGTAAGTGCCTGGAGGCACCCCACTCCGCCAGGAAGCCTCATGCACACAGGCACTCAGCTCTCTCACTGTGGGGGTCGGCTCCAGTGCTGTCTCGCACTGGGGTCCTGGTTCTGCTGCTGTAGGTTCTCTGCTGCTGTAGGTTCTCTGCTGCTGCTGGTCCTCTGTCACTGCCGCACGTCTATCCATTCACAGTTTTAAAACCGCTTCCACATTTGAGGTATCTGTTAGAGCAGCACGCCACTCTCTCGGTACCAAATTCTGTCTTAGTCATCTAGTGCTGCTGCAACAGAAATACCACAAGTGGATGGCTTTAACAAGGAGAAGTTTATTTCCTTACAGTAAAGTAGGCTAAAA
>NW_004448554.1:0-1494 GCF_000243295.1 Trichechus manatus latirostris
CTGGTCTCAGGCTGATGAAGTCTCTGGTTTATGTGGCCCTTTCTGTCTCTTGAGCTAATACTTTCCTTGTGTCTATGGTGTTCTTCATTCTCCTTTATTCCAGGTGGGTTGGGACCAATTGATGCATCTTAGATGGCTGCTCGCTAGCTTTTAAGACCCCAGATGCCACTCACCAAACTGGGATGCAGAATATTTTCTTAAAAAACTTTGTTATGCCAATTGACCTAGATGTCCCCTGAAAGCATGGTCCCTAGCCCCCACCCTGCTCCTCTGTCCCTCAAAGTATTTGACTGTATTCAGGAAACTTCTTAGCTTTGGTTTAGTCCAGTTGCGCTGACTTCCCCTGTAGTGTGTGCTGTCCTTCCCTTCACCTAAGATAATTCTTGTCTACTGTCTAGTTAGTGAATAACCCTCTCCCTCCCTCCCCACCCTCATAACCATCAAAGAATATTGTCTTCTGTGTCTAAACCTTTTCTTGAGTTTTTATAATAGTGGTCTTATACAATATTTGTCCTTTTTGTGACTTACTAAGTTCTCTCAGCATAATACCTCCTAGATTCCTCCATGTTATGTTTCACGGATTCATTGTTGTTCTTTATTGTTGCATAGTATTCCATTGCGTGAATATACCATAATTTGTTTATACATTCATCCATCAATGGGCACCTAGGCTGTTTCCATCTTTTAGCTATCATGAACAATGCTGCAATGAACATGGGTATGCATATATCTATTCGTGTGATGGCTCTTAATTCTCCAGGATATATTCCAAGGAGCGGGATAGCTGGATCATATGGTACTTCTATTTCTAGCTTTTTAAGGAGGCGCCAAATCAATTTCCATAGTGGCTGTACCATTTTACATTCCCACCAACAGTGTTTAAGGGTTCCGGTCTCTCCACAACCTCTCCAACATTGATTATTTTGTGTTTTTTTTGACAAATGCTAGCCTTGTTGGGGTGAGAGGGTATCTCATTGTAGTTTTGATTTGCATTTCTCTAATGGCTAATGATTGTAAGCATTTCCTCATGTGTCTGTTAGCTGCCTGAATGTCTTCTTTGGCAAAGTGCCTATTCATACCTTTTGCCTATTTTTTAATTGGGTTGTTTGTCCCTTTGTTGAGGTTTTGCAGTATCTTGTAGATTTTAGAGATAAGACGCTGATCAGATCTGTTGTAGCCAAAAAATTTTTCCCAGTCTGTAGGTTGTCTTTTGACTCTTTTGGTGAAGTCTTTTGATGAGTGTAAGTGTTGGATTTTTAGGAGCTCCCACTTATCTAGTCTCTCTTCTGGTGCTTGTGCGTTGTTACTTATGGTTTGTACTGTGTTTATGCCATGTATTAGGGCTCCTAGCGTTGTCCCTGTATTTTCTTCCATGATTTTTGTCATTTTCAATTTTATGTTTAAGTCTTTGATCCATTTTGAGTTAGTTTTTGTGCATGGTGTGAGGTATGGGTCCTGTTTCAGTTTTTTGCAGATGGATATCCAGTTATGCCG
>NW_004448555.1:0-1494 GCF_000243295.1 Trichechus manatus latirostris
AGGATTTTTGTGTATATGTTCATGAGACATATTGGTCTATAATTTTCTTTTTCTGTGGTGTCTTTACCTGATTTTGGTGTCAGGGTTATGCTTGCGTCATAGAATGAGTTTGGGAGTATTCCTTCTTTTTCTATGCTCTAAAATACCTTTAGTAGTAGTGGTGTTAACTCTTCTCTGAAAGTTTGGCAGAATTCTCCAGTGAAACTATCAGGGCCAGGGCTGTTTTTTGTTGGGCGTTTTTTAATTACTTTTTCAATCTCTTCTTTTGTTATAGGTTTATTTAGTTGTTCCACCTCTGTTCATGTTAGTTTAGCTAGGTAGTGTGTTTCTAGAAATTTGTCCATTTCCTCCAGGTTTTCAAATTTGTTAGAGTACAATTTTTCATAGTATTCTGTTATGATTCTGTTAATTCCAGTTGGACTGTTGTGATATCACCCATCTCGTTTCTTATTTAGCTTATTTGCTTCCTCTCCTGTTTTTATTTTGTCAGTTTGGCCAATGGTTTATCGATTTTGTTGATCTTTTCAAAGAAGCAGCTTTTGGTCTTGGTACCTCTTTCAATTGTTTCTCTATTTTTTAGTTCATTTAATTCTGCTCTAATTCTTATTATTTGCTTTCTTCTGGTGCCTGAAGGCTTCTTTTACTGCTGTCTTTCTACTTGTTCAAGTTGTAGGGTTACTGTTTTGATTTTGGCCCTTTTTCTTTTTGGATGTGTGCATTTATTGATATCAATTGACCTCTGAGCACTGCTTTTGCTGTGTCCCAAAGGTTCTGGTTGGATGTGTTTTCATTCTCGTTTGATTCTATGGATTTCTTTATTCCATCCTTAATTTCTTGTATAACCCAGTAGTTTTTGAGCAAGGCATTGTTCAGTTTCCATGTGCTTCATGTTTTTTCCTTGCTTTTTCTGTTATTTAGTTCTTCTTTTATGGTTTTATGGTCAGAAAGGATGCTTTGTAATATTTTGATGCTTTGGATTTTGTTAAGGCTTGCTTTACGTATGACCTAATATGTGGTCTGTTCTGGAGAATGTACACTTGGCTGCTGTTGGATGGAGTGTTCTGTATATGTCTATGAGATCAATTTGGTTGACTGTGGCATTTACATTTTCCATGTCATTATTGAGCTTCTTTCTGGATGTTCTGTCCTTTACCGAGAGTGGTGTGTTGAAGACTCCTATTATTATTGTTGGGCTGTCTGTCTCTCTTTTCAATGCTGTTAGAGTTTGTTTCATGCATTTTGGAGCCCTATCATTGGGTGCATAAATATTTGTTAGGGGACTTCCAAGCAACATGGCATTATAGACAGAAGCACCACGCCATCTCTCCATTGCAAATAACAGAAAAACTAAGTCAAACAGAGACAGACGTCAATCCTGAAACCCTAAGCATCAAATGAAGAGGTAAAGAACACAGCCAAGCACTGAATGGAATAAGAAACTGACTGAGAACAGAGAGTTAGGAGAGATATATGCAGAGGTCTCCCATCAGCTGA
>NW_004448556.1:0-1493 GCF_000243295.1 Trichechus manatus latirostris
CTCGAGCAGCTCTCAGGATTCTTTGTCTTTGGTTTTAGCAAGTGTGGTTATGATATGCCTTGGTGATTTTCTTTTGGGGTCTATCCTATATGGGGTTCATTGAGCTTCTTGGATGGTCAGCTTTTCATCTTTCATATTGGGGAAGTTTTCTGTCAGCACTTCTTCAATGATCCTCTCTGTGTTTTCTGTTTTCTCCCCCTGTTCTGGAACTCCAGTCACTAGCAGATTTTTGCTTTTGATTGTATCCCACATAACTCTCAGGGTTTCTTCATTTTTCTTTGCTCTTTTTTCTGATTTTTCCTGAAACGGAGTTGTATCCAAGTGTTTTTCTTCAGTTTCTCTGATCCTATCTTCCATCATTTCAGACCTGCTCCTCAGCCCTTCTATGACACTGTCACTTCTGAAATCTTGCTCTTTATCTTTTGGATTTCTAATTGTTGTTTTTGTATGATTTCTAGTTGTGAATTTATTTCAGCATATTGTTCCTGTATTATTTTCTTGAGTTCTTCCAATTTTTTGTCTGTATTTTCCATGCATTTGTTTGCTTTTTCCATGAATTTCTCTGTTTTTTCCTCATTTTTGTCTTTTTGCTTCAACTCTTGGATAATTCTGAATATTAGAGATTTGAATTCCATATCAGTTAGGTCTTGTACCTTTTCTTCTACTGGAAGGTCATCTGGTGTTTTATTTTGGATGCCTACTGGATCCATTCTCTCCTTTTTTTGTAAATGTTTTGATATTGTCTGCTGTCTTCAGGGCATTCAGTGGTTAACTTTCTTGTTTATTGATTGTAGATTTGTTTGTTTCATCCTGCTTTTTTGTTTTATTTGGTTATGTCTGAGCAGGTGAGCTGTGCATTCTTTGTTGTTTGCTCATCTGTGGGTGCGATACTTTTCATCTCCTTCTCCAACGGCCAGGGTCAGTCACTCAGGTATGGTACAGCAGGGCAGATCCAGGTGAAGGAGAGTTGTTGGGATAGGTTTTTGTGGCATGTACCAGGGCTGACAGCACGGACCAGGAATTAGTGCATTGCAGCTTCCAGTAGGCCATGCCTGTGCTGCTTGGGAATGTGATGTTCAGCACACGGTGCAGGTAGACAGGAAGGAGGGGGTAGATTGAGATGTGTGGAGCTAAGATGGGTATGGGAAAGATGAGAGAGAGGAGAGAGGAACAGGAGCCAAAAACATACACACAAACAAGAAAGAGTGCTAAGCGAGGTTGCTATTGGAGTGGAGAGATGAGAGACTGAGAAACGGGGAAAAACAAAAATGAAAAAGAAAAAAGAAAAGGAAAAAAATGAATAAATTGAGAAACTGGAAATGAAGAAAGACAAAAAGGAATAGGAGAGAGAAGAAAACTAAGCAAAGAAATGAAAAAAAAAAAAAAAAAACCCAAAAACAAACAACCAAAAAAAAGAAAAAGGAAAAAACAAGAAAAAAGAAATGCCCTTAGGGAAGTCCCTGTGTGTCTGCGCAGAGTAAGGGACTAGCTTC
>NW_004448557.1:0-1455 GCF_000243295.1 Trichechus manatus latirostris
GATATAATGATCAGGGTCAATGACTAACAGTGAGGACCATGGGAGGAGGTGCTGGAGGCCTGAAGAGAAAGTAGAAGAAATTAAAGAGTCACCTACAAGAGTGGAAAGTATAATGTGCCAGTAAAATGGATCGGCATTAAGAGAACACTTGACATGAGTGAGTATGAGCTCAGGTTAAAATCAGTTAAAATCACCACGAATGCTTTGTCAGCTGCATTCAGATATGGAGGTTTAGCACTCAGATTTGAACTAGATTTCACCAGGATTGAAATTTAACAGGAGAATGAAGAATGGGTAAGGAATTAAGTAGGCAAGGGAGTGACTGTAATGACTGGATTTAAGTTATTAAGAAGGCAAGTGAGGAAATACGAGGTTGAAGGGCAATGGAAATATGGTAAATCAATAAGCAGCCACAGGAAACTAATATAAATGCTTTGGTAGTAAAGATTATGTGATACTGTTGGAAGTAGAGACACACAAATCAATGGAACAGAAAGAGGACTCAGAAATACACACAAATATGCCCAACTGATTATTGACAAAGGTGTAAAAGCAAACCAATGAAGCAAAGATATAATTTTGCACATACTGTGTTGGGCATCCATAGACAAACAGACCTCTACCTAATTCTCACACATTACATGACATTAACTCAGAATGGATCATGAACTTAAATATAAGACAGAAAATTATAAAACTTTTAGAAGAGAATAGTAGAAAATCTTCCAGATCTAGGACTAGATAAAAAACGTTCTTAGACCTGACACCAAAATCAAGATCCATAAAAGGGAAAAAATGATAAATAAGAAATCATAAAAATTAAAATTTTTGCTCTATTAAAGACCCAGTTAAGAGGATGGGACAAACAAATAAAAAAGCTACAGACTGGGAAAAAATACTTGCCAACTACATATGTGATAATGGACAACAAGCTAGAATATACAAATATCTCAAAACTCAACAGTTTAAAAACAAACAATTGAATTTAAAAATGCACAAAGACATGAACAAAAATTTCAATGATGAGGTTATATATGCACGGCAAATAAGTACGTGAAAAGATGTTCAACATCATTAGCCATTAGAGAAATGCAAATTAATCACTGCATACTTGTCTTAATGGTAAAAATAAATATTTGGGACAATATCAAATGCTGGCAAGGATGTGGAAAAATATGCATCGCTGATAGGAATGCAAAATAGTACACCAACTCTGGAAAACAGGTTTGCAGCGTCTTATAAAACTAAACTTGTAACTACCATGTGACCAGGCCATTGCATTCTTGGGCATTCATCACAGAGAAATGAAGACTTACGTTCACACAAAAACTTGTACGTAACTGTTCAAAGCAGCTTTATTCATAATAGTCAAAAACTGGAAACAACCTAGATGTTCTTCAATGGGTGAAACTTTTAACAAATTGTGGTACATCCATACCATGGAATACTACTCAG
>NW_004448558.1:0-1492 GCF_000243295.1 Trichechus manatus latirostris
ATATGGTTGCTATGAGTCAAAAACGATTTGACAGCACCTAACAACAGCAACAGCGAGTGTATAGTAGGCTTGCATTATAGTTTTATATTGAAATTTCCTGAAGACTAATGATGTTAGGGTCATTTTCAGGCACATATTAGGCCAATATGCCTTCTTTTGTATAGCGTCACTTTTCCTACTAATTTTTTTTTTGTATTTTTATTATTGATTTACTGTAATTACTTATAAATTCTGGGTACAAGGTCTTTATCAAATATATGTATTGTGAATATTGTATACCAGTCTTTGGCTCTTCTGCTAGTCTTTTTATTTTCTCACCAAAGTCTTGATAAGCAGCAATTTTTACTTCGGATGGAATCCAAAAAAAAAAAAAAAGTATATGTATTTAAATATGTCAGGTGTCATGGAGTTGGTTTCAACTCATAGCAATCTTATGTACTACAGAACGAAACATTGTCCAGTCCTGTGTCATGCTCACAATCATTGTTATGCTTGAGCCCATTGTTATATATACTTTTTGTTATTATTTTAATGGATGTTGATCTGTGCGCTAAGAAGTTTTTACCTACCTAGATATTATTTGTGTCTATTGGGACTTCTGGAAAGCAGAAAGTAAAATGGAGTTAGGATTGCCAAAAAGATTATTATGGTGCAATATCTGTTAAAGAAAATGGGGTTACGGGGTAGGGGAAAAATAAACCAAAGGAAGCCGTCAAACTGAGTTGTTGTTGTTGTTATATGCCATCAAATCAGTTCCAGCTCACAGCAACTCTATGTACAACAGAACAAAACACTTCCCAGTCCTGACAATCCTCCACAATCATTGTTATGTTTGAGCCCATTGTTGCAGCTACAGTGTCAATCCATCTCGTTGAGGGGCTTCCTCTTTTTCACTGACCCTCTACTTTACCAAGAATGTTTTTCTCCAGAGACTGGTCCCTCCTGATACCGTATCCAAAGTAGTTGAGACAAAGTCTCATCATCCTCGCTTCTAAGGAACAATCTGACTGTATTTCTTCCAAGACAGAATTGTTCATTCTTCTGGCAGTCCATGATATTTTCAATATTCTTAGCCAACACCATAATTCAAAGGCATCAATTCTTCTTTGGTCTTCCTTATTCATTGCTCAGTTTTCACATGCATATGAATCTGTTGCCATCAAGTTGACTCAGACTTAGCGACCCTATAGGACAGAGTAGAACTGCCCCACGAAGTTTCCAAGGAGTGGTTGGTGGATTTGAATTGCTGACCTTTTGGTTAGCAGCCTAACTCTTAACCACTGCACCATCAGGGCTCCACATGCATAGGAGGAGATTGAAAATTCCATAGCTTGGGTCAGGCATACCTTAGTCCTCAACACGAAGAGAAAAAAAAAAAAAAAATCCTTACAACTGGACCACTAAGAAACATCATGATAAATGGAGAAAAGATTGAAGCTGTCAAATATTTCATTTTACTTAGATCCATAATCAACACCCATGGAAGCAGGAG
>NW_004448559.1:0-1436 GCF_000243295.1 Trichechus manatus latirostris
AAGAAATTAAGGATGGAATAAAGAAATTCACAGAATCAAACGAGAATGAAAATACATCCTACCAGAACCTTTGAGACACAGCAATAGCAGTGCTCAGAGGTCAGTTTACAGCAATAAATGCACATATCGAAAAAGAAGAAAGCGCCAAAATCGAAACATTCACCCTATAACTTAAGTAGAAAGAGAGAAGCAAAAGAAGTCCTCGGGCACGAGAAGAAAGGAAATAATAAGAACTAGAGCAGAATTAAATGAAATAGAGAATAGAAAAACAATTGAAAGAGTTAACAAGACCAAAAGCTGGTATTTCAAAAAGATCAACAAAATTGATAAACCATTGGCCAAACTGACAAAATAAAAACAGCAGAGGAAGCAAATAACCCATATAAGAAATGAGATGGGTGATATCACAACAGACCCAACTGAAATTAAAAGAATCATAACAGGATACTATAAAAAATTGTACTCTAATAAATTTGAAAACCTAGAGGAAATGGACAAATTTCCAGAAACTCACTACCTACTTAAACTAACACAAATAGAGGTAGAACAACTAAATAAACCTATAACAAATGAAGAGACTGAAAGGTAATTAAAAAACTACCAAAAAAAAAAAAACCCTGGCCCCAACAGTTTCACTGGAGAATTCTATCAAACTTTCAGAGAAGAGTTAACACCACTACTACTAGAGGTATTTCAGAGCATAGAAAAGATAGAATACTCCCAAACTCATTCTCTGAAGCCAGCATAACCCTGATACCAAAACCAGGTAAAGACACCACAAAAAAAGAAAATTACAGACCAATATTCCTCATGAACATTGATGCAAAAATCCTCAACAAAATTCTATCCAACAGAATTCAGCAACATATCAAAACAATAATTCACCACGATCAAGTGGGATTTATACCAGGTAAGCACGGATGGTTCAACATTAGAAAAACAATCAGTGTAATCCATCACAGTAATGAAACAAAAAACAAGAACCACATCATCTTATTAATCGATGCAGAAAAGGCATTTAACAAAGTCCAACACCCATTCATGGTAAAAACTCTCAACAAAATAGGAATAGAAGGAAAAATCCTCAACATAATTAAGGGCATTTATACAAAGCCAACAGCCAGTATCATCCCAAATGGAAAGACTTTGAAAGCATTCCCCCTGAGAACTAGAACAGACAATTATGTCCTCTATCACCACTCTTATTCAACATTGTGCTGGAGGTCCCAGACAGAGCAATTAGGCTAGAAAAAGAAATAAAGGGCATCCAAATCGGTAGGGAAGAAGTAAAAATATCTCTATGTGCAGATGATATGATCTTACACACAGAGAACTTCAAAGATTCCACAAGAAAACTACTGGAACTAATACAAAACTTCAGCAAAGTATCAGGATACCAGATAAACATACAAAAATCAGTTGGATTCCTCTACACC
>NW_004448560.1:0-1489 GCF_000243295.1 Trichechus manatus latirostris
GAGAGTAAAAGGGGTAGCTATTATTAATCACAGAAGTCCCTGGGTGGTGCAAATGGTTAAGTGCTCAACTAACAGAAATGTTGGCAGTTCGAACCTACTCAGAAGAGCCTCGGAAGACAGGCCTGGCGATCTGATTTCAAAAGGTCACAGACTTGAAAACCCTGTGGAGCAGTTCTACTCTGCACACATGAGGTCGTCATGAGTCAGAACTGACTCAACAACTAACAACATTCAATAATTACACCAGGACTACATGTATATACAATCACTCCATTTACATGTCTGTCCACCTTCATTACATAGACCCTTGTGGCAGAGCAGTTAAAGCACTTCATTACTCACAAACTTCAATCTAAAGTCCTAGGGGACACATCTATGAATCCCGCATTAATTTCCTCCATATTTACTAAACATTTACTATTTATGGGAAAGCCAAACATGGGTATGTTGTGGGGATTGCATTAAAGTTGCATGCATGAAAAAGTAAAGGTGTCCTTATACCTCTTCTTTTCCTACTTCCATGACACAACCTTGATTTTGAGTCCTACCACCAGTGATTCTTAACCCGGATCTGTACACCCTCGGTTTCATGAAGCATATCCTTAAGGGCTCATACAATGTATATAAATTTATTCCTTAATTTTTTTTGTTTTCATTTTGATACAAGTATATATATATAAGCATATTCTTAAATATGTGATTTCATTGCTTCCATTTGCATTTAGCTTTATCATCAATTTGGCACCAGGTAGAAATGCTTTAATAATCACAGATTAAAGAGAACAGAAGCAAATTTAATATGTAAATTATGCTCTTGTGCCAAGTGAAGGCCAAATTATTTCATATTCATTATTTCATTGCTGAACCAATAGTGGTTTCACAGATGTATGTGAGTACATCGTAGCCTTGACAATTGGAAATCAGAAGAATCTGGATTTTTTCAGTTAGCACTATTTACACTGATGTTTTGATAAATATTTTGTTTCAGTTCTCTAAACAACATATTTCAAAACTTATTAACTTTAATGTCCATAAATTTATAATTTTGTATACATTTAACTCATCAACTTGGTTTAGCTTTACTGTTAAGCACTCGGACTACTAAATGAATGGCTAGTGGTTCAAACTAACCCAGAGGTGCCTTGGAAGACAAGGCCTGGCAATCTGCTTCTGAAAGGTCACAGCCTTGAAAACCCTATGGAGTTCTGTTCTGCACAGATGACGTCACCATGAATTGGAATCAACTCGATGATAACTTTTTTTTTTTTTAAGTGTCATTTAACATATTCTCTTGTCCTCTGTATTTTCTGTAACTTGGTAGTTATTAGAGGCTTGTCTGATTGACCATTGACTTTTTGGCTAGAATTCTTCATATATAGGGTTGTGAACTTCCATCAGGAGTTACACAATATCTAGTTATCTCTCTTTTTGAGATACCAGCCACTATTGACGCTCATTGCCTATGTCTACTTTTTCATTTGGGAGTTGT
>NW_004448561.1:0-1490 GCF_000243295.1 Trichechus manatus latirostris
TGTTTTGGATTCTGTTAAGGCTTGCTTTGTGGCCTAATATGTGGTCTATTCTGGAGAACGTTCCATGTGCGTTGGAAAAGAAAGTATACTTGGCTGCTGTTGAATGGAGTGTTCTGTATATGTCTATGAGATCAAGTTGGTTGATTGTGGCATACAGATAGTCCATGTCTTTATTGAGCTTCTTTCTGGATGTTCTGTCCTTCACTGAAAGTGATGAGTTGAAGTCTCCTACTATTATTGTGGAGCTGTCTGTTTCTGTTTTGAATGCTGTTAGAGTTTATGTATTTTGGAGCCCTGTCGTTGGGCGTGTAAATGTTTATTATGGTTATGTCCTCCTGGTGTATTGGCCCTTTAATCATTATATAGTGTCCTTCCTTATCCTTTGTGGTGGGTTTTGTTTAAAGTCTATTTTGTCAGAGATTAATATTGCCTCTCCTGCTCTTTTTTGATTGATGTTTGCTTGATATATTTTTTTTTCCATCCTTTGAGTTTGAGTTTGTTTGTATCTTTGAGTCTGTGGTGTGTCTGTTGTAGGCAGCATGTAGATGGATCAGGTTTTTTTTTATCCATTCTGCCAGTCTCTGTCTCTTTATTGGTGCATTTAGTCCATTTACATTCAGCATATTTATTGTTAGGCATGAGTTTAGTGCCGTCATTTTGATATCTTTTTTTTTGTGTTATTGACAGTTTCTTTGTTCCATTTAATTTTCTGTGCTGAGTTGTTTGTCTTCTTTTATTTTTTTTTATTGTTGTGGTTAATTGAAGTTTACATTTCAAGTTAGTCTCTCATACAAAATTTTATACATACATTGTTAAGTGACCCTAAGTGCTCGCCCTATTCTGCAACAGCACACTCC
Organism: Trichechus manatus latirostris; assembly: GCF_000243295.1. Classification (NCBI taxonomy): domain Eukaryota; kingdom Metazoa; phylum Chordata; class Mammalia; order Sirenia; family Trichechidae; genus Trichechus; species Trichechus manatus. The sequence continues at coordinate 858 of NW_004448561.1, forward strand.
TGCTGTCTGCCCCTGATTCCCCATGTCCATTCAACCAGCTCCTAACCCTCTCTGCCTTCCCATCTCACCTCTGGATGGAAGCTGCCCCTTTGGTCTCTTGTATCTACTTGACTAAGAGGCACACTCTTCACGAGAATCACTTTATGTCCTACAGTCCAGTCCAATCCCTGTTTGAAGAGTTGGCCTCGGAAATTGTTTTAGTTCTGGGCTGATAGAGAGTCCAGGAGCCACGCTTTCCAGGGTACTTCTAGTCTCAGTCAGACCATTAAGTCTGGTCTTCTTACTAGAATTTGAGTTCTCTACTTCATCTTTCTGCTGCTCCATCAGGGACTCTCTCTTGCGTTCCCTGTCAGGGCGGTCATTGGTGGTAGCCCGGGACCATGTAGTTCTTCTGGTCTCAGGCTGGTGAAGTCTCTGGTTTACGTGGTCCTTTCTGTCTCTTGGGCTAATACTTTCCTTGTGTCTTTGGTGTACTTTGTTCGCCTTTACACCAGGTGATTGGGACCAACTGATGCATCTTAGATAGCTGCTTGCAAGTTTTTAAGACCCCAGATGCCACTCACCAAAGTAGGATGCAGAACATTTTCCTAATAAGCTTTGTTATGCCAGTTGACCTAGATGTCCCCTGAAAGC
>NW_004448562.1:0-1441 GCF_000243295.1 Trichechus manatus latirostris
TAATCACACCTAATGTAAATGGCTTAAATGCACCATAAAGAGACAGAGAGTGACAGAATGGATACAAAAAACAGGACCCATCAGTATGCTGTCTACAAGAGACTCACCTTAGAAACAAAGACATAAATATATTAAAAATCAAAGGATGGAAAAAATATATATAAAGCAGACAGCAAACAAAAAAGAGCAGGAGTGGCAATACCAATCTCAGATGAAATAGACTTTAAAACAAAACCCACCATAAAAGACAAGGAAGAACATTATATAAAGATTAAAGGGACAATCCACCATGAGGACATAACCATAATAAATATCTACACACCCAATGACAGGGCTCCAAAATACATAAAAGAAACTCTAAAAACACTAAAAAGAGAAATGCTGACAGTTTCACAATAATAGTAGGAGACTTTAACACCCCACTCTCGGTAAAGGACAGAACATCTAGAAAGAAACTCAACAAAATACAGAAGATCCAAAGGCCACAATCAACCAACTTGACCTTATAGACATATATAGAATACTCCACTCAACAGCAGCATATGGAACATTCTCCAGAATAGACCACATCTTAGTCCACAAAGCAGCCCTCAACAAAATCCAAAACATTGTGATAAGACAAAGCATCTTCTTTGATCACAATGCCATAAAAGTAGAAATTAATAACAGGAAAAGCAAGGAAAAAAAAATCAAATACATGGAAACTAAATACCACCCTGCTTAAAAACCACTGGGTAATAGCATAAATCAAAGATAGAATAAAAAAATTCCTAGAATGAAACAAGAATGAAAACATATCATATTAAAACCTTTGGGACACAGCAAAGGCAACCCTCAGAGGTCAATTTATAGCAACAGATGCACACATCAAAAATGAAGAAAGGGACAAAATCAAAACACTAGCTACACAACTAGAACAAATAAAAAGAGAACAGCAAAAGAAGCCCACAGCTACCAGAAGAAAGGAAATAATAAAGATCAGAGCAGAAATAAATGAAAAAAGAATAGAAAAACTATAGAAAGAATCAACAAAACCAAAAGTTTGTTGTTTGAAAGGATCAACAAAATTGACAAACCACTGGCAAAACTGACAAAAGAAAAACAGGAAAGGACTCAAATATCTCAAATAAGAAATGAAATGGGGGACAATAAAACAGAACCAACTGAAATAAAAAGGATCATAACAGAGTAGTACGAAAAACTATATCCCAACAAATTAGAAAACCTAGAGGAAATGGACAAATTTCTAGAAACACACTACCTATCTAAACTAACATAAACTGAAGTCAAAAATCTAAACAGACCCATAAACAGAGAAGAGATTGTAAAGGTAATAAACTCCCAACAAAAGACAGTCCTGGCCCAGATGGCTTCACTGGAGAATTCTACCAAACATTCAGAGAAGAGTTTGCACCAGTACTGCTCAAACTATTTCAGAACA
>NW_004448563.1:0-1490 GCF_000243295.1 Trichechus manatus latirostris
TATACCTTATTTGCATTAGCATCAAGCTGTCCAGTCCCCTTGGTGGGCCACAAGCACCTTATTTGCATAGTCCCTCCCAATCATTATGTGGGAGTTACAAAGACTATGGCTAGAAGGGCCATATTAAGTAATTCACGGCACCGCAGGCCACCCCCTGGCTCTTCTAGCCATTGGCCGTTTCATACTTGAAGGATTAACTTCCCCCTCCCAGTCATTTTACCAGTCCAAAACAGCTGGGAAAAGCAACCTTGTCAACTTAAGGTCTTCACTCAGGCAGATTAGCCAAGGCAGTGTGAAGAGTGATTGTCAGAGGCCCAAGAGTGGTCTTTGGCATCCTATGCATAGTGGAGGCTTGTCTTTAGGGACTCTGTGTCAGGAAAATTGTGGGATATTTCAAAACCTCCTCAGGCTAGCTCATGTTTCACAGATTTTCTGTTAAGACTGTTTTGGGATATTTATGTAAAAAATATATTTTTTGCCCGAATTCCACAGCAATTCAGTCAGACTGAGGAAGGGCTTGGGAATCTGTCCTTTTAAAAGCTTTAGGTATCATTCTGATCAAGAAAAGTTAGAGACACACTGACTAGTCTGGTTTTCTGTTACTCAAAATTGTGAAATATTGAGGTGATTATCTAATTAAAATGATTTTTAATAGCTTCATTGATGTGTAACTTACATAGCAAACTATTTAACCATTGTAAGTATATAGCCAACCAGTTGCCACTGAGTCAGTTTCAACTCATGGTGACCCCATGTGTGTCAGAGGAGAATTGTGCTCTGAAGAATTTTCAAAGGCTAATTTTTTGGAAGTAGATCACCAGGCCTTTCTTCCAAGGCACCTCTGTATTGAATCACCAACCTTTCGGTTAGCAGCCGAGCATGTTAACCATTTGCACCACCCGGGGACTCCTATAAGTATATAGTCTGATGATTTTTAGTTAATTTATAGAGTTGTGCAACTATCACCACAGTCTAGTTTTGGAAAATTTCCATCACCGTAAAAGCTTCCTTCTTGCCTATTTGCAGTTAATCTCCACTTCCATTGCTAGCTCCAGGCAAACACTCATCAGCTTTCTGTCTCTGCAGATTTACTTTCTCTAGAAATTTAATTTAAATGAAATCATATAAAAATTGTAGTCTTTTGTGTCTGACTTGTTTCATTTAGCATAATGGTTTTGTGGTTAATTCATTCTGTTGCATGTATCAGTAATTCGTTCATTTTTATTGCTGAATAGTGTTCTATAGGAATTCATCAGTTGATGAACATTTAGATTGTTTCCATTTTGGGGCTATTATGCATAAAGCCTCATATGCATTCGAAAGCTGGACAATGAATAAGGAAGGCCGAAGAAGAATTGATGCTTTTGAATTACAGTGTTGGTGAAGAATATTGAAGATACCATGGACTGCCAGAAGAACGAACAAATCTGTCTTGGAACAGGTACAGCCAGAATATTCCTAAGAAATAAGGATGGCGAGACGTCGTCTCA
>NW_004448564.1:0-1489 GCF_000243295.1 Trichechus manatus latirostris
AAAATGTTGTGGGGTTGTTAACCAATGTCATAAAACAGCATGTGTGTTACTGTTACATGAGAAACTATCTGTTCTGTAAGCCTTCACCTGAGGTACAATAAAATATTTAAAAAAAAAAAAAAAGGAAAAAGGGTAAAAGAAAAAATGAATAAATTGAGAAACTGGAAATGAAGAAAGACAAAAAGTGAATAAAAGAGAGAAGAAAACTAAACAAAGAAATAAAAACAAAAAACAAAAACAAACAAAAAAAGCAAGAAAAAAGAAATGCCCTCAGGGATTTCCTTCTGTGTCCACACAGAGTAAGGGACTAGCTTCCAAGCCACGTGGTACTTCCAGGTTAAAGGGGGCTTCCAACTGGAGAATAGAAAAAGAAAACAAACAAACAAATCAAAACAGAACAAATCAGAGCAGATAAACAAAAAAGCCCCGGGAATCCCACCAGCGTGGCGGCACAGGTCAGGAAGCAGTTTCACAGTCGAGCAGTGTTTCACAGACTTTCAGGAAGAAGCAAAGATGGTGCATGGAGCCAGATATTTGAGAGAAAGGAGGGGGAGGTCTTGAGAGGTAAGGAAGAAATCTAAAGAAGCGGGAAAAAGCAACACCAGCAGCCAACAAATGGCACTCAGGGAGCTGGCCAGTGCAGGTGGGTGGAATCCACGCAGCACTGGGGGAAGCTCATGCTTTCCGGCCAATAGACAGTGGCTGCAGGAAGCAGAGGAGTCTAAATGGGGGTGAAGAAGGTGGGGGGTGGAAAAGTCGATATTGTGAGTTACTAGTTATTCCGTCTCCTGCTGGAAGCTCCCTGAGGCTGCTTTCTCGCAACTCCTGTTCGCTGATCTCCGATAGGAGTCCAAGATGGCAGATCGGTGCTGTGGTAGCTGATAGGGAAGCTCTGCATGTATCTCTCCTCGCTCTCTGTTCTCAGTCAGTTTCTTATTCCATTCTGTTTTTGGCTGAGTTCTTTATCTCTTCATTTTATGCTTAGGGTTTCAGGAATGACCTGTGACTCTGTTTGACTTAGTTTTTCTGATCTTTGCTGTGGAGGGACAGCCTGGTGCTTCTGACTATAGCACCATGTTGCCTGGAAGACCCGCTTTGGTAATATTGATGTTTTCACTATGTTGAATCTACCTATCCATGAGCATGGTATGTTTTACCATTTACGTAGATCCCTTTGGGTTTCTTGCAGTAGTGTTTTGTAGTTTTCTTTGTATAGGTCTTTTATGTCACTGGTTAGATTTATTCCTAAGTATTTTATTTTTTTAGCATCTATTATCAATGGTATTGTTTTCCTGATGTCCTTTTCATCATTCTCTTTATTGGTGTATAGGAATCCAGCTGATTTTTTGTATGTTTATCTTGTATCCTGCTACTCTGCTGAATCTTTCTATTTGTTCCAGTAATTTTCTTGTGGAGTCTTTAGGGTTTTCTATGTATAGTATCATATCATCCGCAAACAGGGACAGTTTAACTTCTTCATTACCAATTT
>NW_004448565.1:0-1489 GCF_000243295.1 Trichechus manatus latirostris
TTATTGTGGAACTGTCAATTTCTCTTTTCAGTGTTGTTAGAGTTTGTTTTATGTATTTTGGAGCCCGGTCATTGGGTGCGTAGATGTTTATTACGGTTATGTCTTCATGATGGATTGTCCCATTAATCATTATGTAGTGTCCTTCTCTGTCTTTTATGGTGGATTTTGTTTTAAAGTCTATTTTATCGGAGATTAGTATTGCCACTCCTGCTCTTTTTTGATAGTTGTTTGCTGGATATGTTTTTTCAGCCTTTGATTTTTAATAAATTCTTGTCTTTGTTTCTAAGGTGTGTCTCTTGAAGACAGCATATTGATGGATCCTGTTGGTTTATCCATTCTGTCACTCCCTGTCTCTTTATGGATGCATTGAGTCCATTTACATTCAGTGTAATTTTTGATAGACATGAGTTTATTGCTGTCATTTTGTACTGGTTTGTTTTGTGGTGGTGACATTTTCTTTGTTCCTTTTACTTTCTTGTGCTGAATTCTTTTTGTGGAATTTGTTTTCATTTCTTTTGTTTTTCTAGGTTTTGTTTTTACTGAGACTTTATGTTTTTCCTCTTTATTTTTATAAGTATGTTTGTAAACTTTCTTTCTGGTTACCATGAAATTTACTCTTATCTTTCTAAGTTCAAAGGAGTCTATTATTACTTGGTATCGCCTTGCCTTCCTCACCATTAGAAGGTTCTATACTTACACCATTTATTCCCTTTTATTGTTCTGATGTTGTTGTCATTTACAGATTAACTGCTCTGATTCCCTGTTGTATTTCTTTTGGTTTTGGACAGTCCTTGAGAATTCATTTCCTAGATTATTATCTGGCTGGTATGACCCTTCGTCCTAGATTCAGCCTGTGAGCTGAAGTTGTTTGTTCTCAGATCGAAGAACTCCCTTTAATAATTCTTGTAAGTTTGGTTTGGTTTCATTTTCCCTTAATTTCTATTTATCTGGAAATGCCCTAATTTCACCCTCATATCTGAACAAGAGTTTTGTAGGATATATTATTCTTGGCTGGCAATTTTTTTCTTTCAAGGTTTTATATTTGTCATCCCATTGCCTTCTTGCCTGTATGGTTTCTGCTGAATAATCTGAGCTTAGTCTTATTGTTTCTCCTCTGTATGTGACTTCTTGTCTTTCATAAGCTGCTCTCAGGATTCTTCCACTGTCTTTGGTTTTAGCGAGTGTGATAATGATATGCCTTGGTGATTTTCCTTTGAGGTCTACCCTACATGGGGTTCGTTGAGCTTCTTGGATGGCCAGCTTTTCATCTTTCAAGATATTGGGAAAGTTTTCTTTCAGCAGTATTTCAACGATCCTCTCTGTGTTTTCTGTTTTCTCCCTGTTCTGGAACCCCGATCACTAGCAAATTTTTCCTTCTGATTGTATCGCACATAATTCTCAGGCTCTCTTCATTTTTCTTTGTTCTTTTTTCTGAGTTTTCCTCAAACAGAGTTGTATCCAAGTGTTTGTCTTCAATTCCACTGATCCT
>NW_004448566.1:0-1438 GCF_000243295.1 Trichechus manatus latirostris
TCCCTCCACAGCAAAGATCTGAAAAACTAAGCTGAACAGAGAATACAACAATCCTGAAACCCTAAAACATCAAATGAAGAGATAAAGAACTTGACCAAGCACCAAATGGAGTGAGAAAACTGACAGAGAACAGAGAGTGAGGAGAGATTCATGCAGAGGTCCCCTACCAGCTAACGCACACGGATCCACCATCTTGGACTCCTATCAGAGACCAGCAAACGGGGGTACGAGAAAGCAACCTTACGGAGCGTCCAGCAGGAGACAAAACAACCGGTAATTTGCGGTGTGTGCTTTCCCACCCCCCACCACTCTTCACCCTGGCTCGGCCTCCTCTGCTTCCTGCAGCCACGGTCTCATGACCGGGAAGTGCCAGTTGCTTGGATTCCATACACCCAAGCGGGCGGCTCTCTGGGTGCCATTTGTTTGCTGTTGGTGTTGCTTTTTTCCACTTCTTTTGATTTCTTCCTTGCCCCTGGCCACCTCCCCGTCCTTTCAATTGAGTGCCTGGCTCTGTGCGCCATCTTTGCTTCTTCCTGAGGGGCTGCAGAGCACTGGCAATTTGTGATATATGCTTTCCCACTCTCTACCCTTCAACACCCACACTCGGCCTCCTCTGCTTCCCGCGGACACAGTCTCTTGTCCAGAAACACCAGCCCGCACTGGCTGGCTCTCTGAGTGCCATTTTTTGGCTGCTGGTGTTGCTTTTTTTGTTTTTTTTTTTTCTGCTTCTTTTGATTTCTTGCTTGCCTCTCGCCACCTCCCCCTCCTTTCGCTCGAGTGCCTGGCTCCGTGCGCCATCTTTGCTTCTTCCTGAGGGGCTGCGGAACTCCATTCGAGTGTGGAGCTGCTTTCCGGTCTGGGCTACCGTGCTGGTGGGATCCTGGGCCTTTTGTTCGTTTGTTCGTTTTGAATTGTTTGTTTGTTTTCTTTTCCTTTTCTTGAGTTGGGAGCCCTTTCTGGCCAGGCGGAGCTGCGTGGCAAGGAACTCCCCTTCAGCTTCCAAAGTTCCACAGACGTGCAGAGGGATCCCTGAGAGCATTTCTTTTATCATTTTTTTTTTTCTGTTTTTTTGGTGGGCCTTTCTTGTTCTTCTTTTTTTTTAATTTGTTTTGTTCTATTTTACCTCTTTTCCTCTTTTTGTCTTTCTTCATTGCTCAGTTTCCTGTCCTTCTATATCTTCCTTCTCTTTCTGATCCCTGAATACCAGGTGTTGTATACATCTATGCCTTCTAGCCAAGCTGTATTGCAACACCTGAGAGTGACTTCCCCAGACTTCATAGCTGCACAGGTGGGATCCCTAGGGACTTTGCGGTTCTGTAACCTTTCTGATTTTTATTTATTCATTCTTTTCTTTTCTTCCTCTTCCCCTTTCTGTTTCTCTTCATTTCATACTCTCTCATCTGTCCATTCCAATGGCAAGCTCCCCTAGCATTCTTTT
>NW_004448567.1:0-1489 GCF_000243295.1 Trichechus manatus latirostris
TGACAAAATAGACTTTAAAATCCACCACAAAGGATAAGGAAGGACACTATACAGTGATTAAAGGATAAATACAGCAGGAGGACAAAACTATAATAAATATTTATGCGCCCAACGACAGGGCTCCAAAATACATAAAACAAACTCTAACAGCATTGAAAAGAGAGATAGATAGCTCCACAATAATAGTAGGAGACTTCAACACACCACGTTTGGTGAAGGACAGAACATCCAGAAAGAAGCTCAACAAAGACACGGAAGAGTTAAATGCTACAATCAACCAACTTGATCTCATTGATATATACCGAACATTCCACTCAACAGTAGCCAAGTATACTTTTTTTTTGCAATGCACATGGAACATTCTCTAAAGTATTGAAAAGCAAAGATATCACCTTGAGGACTAAGGTGCACCTAACCCAAGCAGTGGTGTTTTCAGTTGCCTCATTTGCACATGAAAGCTGGATGATGAATAAGGAAGACCGAAGAAGAATTAATGCCTTTGAATCGTGGTGTTGGTGAAGAATATTGAATATACTATGGACTGCCAAAAGAACAAACAAATCTGTCTTGGAAGGAGTACAGCCAGAATGCTCCTTAGAAGCAAGTGTGGAGAGACTACATCTTATATACTTTGAACATGTTATCAGGAGGGATTGCTTGATAAAGTAGAAAACCCATTGCTGTCAAGTCAATTCTGACTCATAGAGACCCTATAGGACAGAGTAGAACTGCTCCATAGGGTTTCCAAGGAGGGCCTGGTGGATTTGAACTGCTGACCTTTTGGTTAGCAACCAAACTCTTAACCACTACACCACCAGGCTTTCTAGCTAAGAGGGCAGCAGAAAAGAGGAAGACCCTGAACGAGACAGATTGATGCAGTGGCTGTAACAATGGTCTCAAGCATAGCAACAATTGTGAGGATGGCACAGGACTGGGCAGTGTTTCATTCTGTTGTGCATAGGGTTGCTGTGAGTTGGAACCGACTCAACGGCACCTAATAACAAATAACAAAGCAATGCCAGAGTGAAATGGCATCTCATTGTGATTTTGATTTGCATTTCTCTAATGCCTAGTGATCACCAGCATTTCCTCATGTGTCTGTAAGCTGCTCGAATGTCTTCTTTGGTGAAGCGTCTGTTCATTTCCTTTGCCCATTTTTTAATTGGATAACTTGTCTTTTTGTTGTAGAGGTGTTGGATTTTCCGGTAGATTTTAGAGATTAGATCTTTGTTGGATTTGTGATAATCAAAATTTTTTTTTCCCAGTCTGTAGATTGTCTTTTTACTCTTTTGGTGAAGTTTTTTGATGAGCATAAGTGTTTAATATTTAGAAGATCTCAGTTATCTAGCTTATCTTCTGGAGTTTGTGTGTTGTTAGTTATGGTTTGTATCCTGTTAATGCCATCATGCATCAGGGCCTCTAGCATTGATCCTATTTTTTTCTTCTATGATTTTTACAGTTTTTGGTTTTATATTTAGGTCTTTGATCC
>NW_004448568.1:0-1457 GCF_000243295.1 Trichechus manatus latirostris
TTAATGAGACCATATCAGTGTAGGGTGTGTCTGAAGCCAATCATCCAGCCTTCTAGGTGCATACAATCTCAGAGTGAGATCAAGTTACCCACTATTTCCTAAAAACGCCTTGTACTTTTAAGCCTCCATCCTTAAATAAAGCTGTCCTGGCAGTCTGGAGTATACCTTCCTCTCTATCTGCTGAAAATACACCCACTCTCAATTTTTGACTCAAAAGTCCTCTCCTCCATGAAGCCTTTCCTAATTCTAGTTGTCATACTCGATATTCCTTCTTCCATGTTCCCACAACGCATTGCTTATGATAGCACTTATGTTATCCTTACTGGCTACAAAGTTCATGCTTATCTTCTGGTTAGACTCTAAGTCCCTTGAGGCAGGAACCTTATCTTCTTCATCTCCCCAGTCCCCTTCTTTCTGCCACATTAGTCACTGACTTGAAACTCATCCAGGGGTAAGATTCCTTGTTTTCGAGAAATCCCAAGCATAAAACCCAAGCATTAAAACAAAAAGCATGTGATTGAGGGTAACTTAGCTTAAAGTATAGGAAATTAATCTACATAATATATCTGGGAATTCTTAATAATGTGTTTAAAGAGGGTTTTAATTAACTACTTGCCCAAAGTAAGGAACAATTTGTGTTGAGTACATGACAAAGAAAAGTCATTTTATTTGTTATTAATGTTCTGCCTAAGGAACATGGAGATGAGGCCAGAGCAAATTCCATAACTGGAGTGTTTATTTGTGATTGATAATTACATGTTTATGCCTACATATTATTTAGATCTTTAGCTGTGAAACAAACTGGCTAAGAGCTATATGCCAAATGAAAATTTAAAAATAATCTCAACAGATATTTCTTATTCTCCCATATTGGAATAGGAGCACCAATCTGCCTGTGATATTGATTTGAGTTATTGGAATTGCCTGTTATTAATTATTTTGGCTTGCTAACTCAGCAGCAAGTCTCCAAACTATCTACACCAGTTTTTCTTAAATTAGATGTTATAAAGCCTCATCTCAGGGACATTTGAACAATTTCCTTCCTCAAGCGCTGCAGAAGCTTCCTGGATATCGAATTTCAAAGGGCAACCTTAACTCAAACTCTAATCATTTGAGTTACATTTATACCATACTCACTACATAATTTGCAGCCACTTTAAGGCAATTCCTCAGAATTGCTAGGCTAGGCTGTTGTCTGCCTTATGTGGGATACAAACAAATGGAAATAATTACAGTATGAAACAAATATCATAAATGCCCATGTATTTATATTAGTATATGCTCCATAAAGGGGTGAATTTACCTAAACGACAAGACAAGGCAAAGAACGGCTTACGTACCAGAGTGAAATAACAGTTTTCAGAACTAAAATTTCAACTTAACTCATTGGACTGAAGAACAGAAACCTATGCTTCCGTTTATACTCTTCCGTCAGGCTGTAATGCTTCCTCCAAGGG
>NW_004448569.1:0-1432 GCF_000243295.1 Trichechus manatus latirostris
TTTCTCTTTTCAGTACTGTTAGTTTGTATTATGTATTTTGTAGCCCTGTCATTGTGTGTGTAGATATTTATTATGGCTATTTCTTCATGATGGATCATGCCCTTCATCATTATATAGTATCTTTCTTTGTTTTTTTATGGTGGATTTTGTTTTAAAGTCTTTTTTATTTGAGATTAGTATTGCCACTCATGCTTTTCTTTGGTAGTTGTTATCTTGATATATTTTTTTCTAATCCTCGATTTTTAATAAATTAACATCTCTGTTTCTAAGATGTGTCTCTTGTAGACAGCAAATTGATGGATCCTGTTTTTTTATTCGTTCTGTCACTCGCAGTCTGTTTATGGGTGCATTTAGGCCATTTACATTCAGTGTAATTATTCATAGGTGTGGGTTTACTTTGTCATTTTGTAGTGCTTTTTTGTGGTGCTGACGTTTTCTTCGTTCCTCTTACTGTCCTGTGATGAATTCCTTTTGTTTGTGGATTTTTTTTATTTATTTTTTTATTGTACATTTTGTTTTTATTGAGACTTAATGTTTTTCCTCTTTATTTTTACGAGTATGTTAAATTTCTTTGTAGTTACACTGAAATTTACGCTTATTTTTCTAAGTTTGAAGCAGTCTATTATTACTTGGTATCACCTTGATTTCCTCCCCATTAGAAGGTTCTATACATACACCGTTTGTTCCCTCTTTTGTAGTTCTGATGTTGTTGTCATTTACAGATTAACTGCTCTGATTCCCTGTTGTGTTTCTTTTGGTTTTGGATAGCCCTTGAGAGTTCATTTCCTAGATTGGTATCTGGCTGGTATGATCCTGCGTCCTAGATTTAGCTTGTGCACTGAAGTTGTTTGTTCTCTGTTCAAAGGACTCCCTTTAATAATTCTTGTAAGTTAGTTTTCTTTTTACATATTCCCTTAATTTCTGTTTATCTGGAAATGTCCTAATTTCACCATCATATTTGAATGAGAGTTTTGCAGGATATGTTACTGTTGGCTGGCAATTTTTTTTCAAGCTTTTTAATATATCATCTCATTGCCTTCTTGCCTGCACGGTTTTTGCTGAATAATTTGAGCTTAGTCTTATTGTTTCTCCTCTGTATGTGACTTCTTGTTTTTTACGAGTTGCTCTCAAGATTCTTTGTCTTTGGTTTTCACTAGTGTGATTATGGTATGCCTTGGTGATATTCTTTTGGGGTCTATCCTATATGGGGTTTGTTTTGCTTCTTGTATGGCCAGCTTTTTATCTTTCGTGATATTGGAGAAGTTTTCTGTTGGCAGTTCTTCAATGATCCTCTCTGTTTTCTGTTTTCCCTCCCTGTTCTTGAACTCCATTCACTTGCAAATTTTTCCTTTTGATTTTATCTCACATAACTCTCAGGGTCTCTTCATTTTTCTTTGTTCTCAAACAGAGTTGTATCCAAGTGTTTGTCTTC
>NW_004448570.1:0-1428 GCF_000243295.1 Trichechus manatus latirostris
TAACACTGAAGACAACCTGCTCTCGCTAAATGTAATGCAACTAGCCCTTGTAGCAAAGAAATCATACACTTTCCTCAGAAATGGAAATCCAAAGTCCAAAGTTGCTGGATCCACCTCTGTGGCTATCTTGACCTCTACCGGTTCAGAAGCAATTCAATCTTGATATTCTTTAACCTAAAAACTAAATTGCAAATTTAATCATAAAAACACATTTATGTAAAATATAAAGATAATGAAAGGATGAGAACAAACAAATAAGGCTAGCATACATAACACACACACACTCACACTTGTATCTAACAACAGAAGGAAAAATGAACACTTGTTCTGCAACTATCATGAGACTGTAATTAGTATTTTAATTTCTTCTTCTACTGCCCGTTCCATATTTCATTTGCCTTCCGCCAGCACCGTAGGCAGACGAGATGCTTTACTTACTGAGTAACCCAAACTTTCATTACTGCTGGGTCTAAGCCCTTGCTGGTTGTCTCTGTATTGGGCTACTGTAGTTTTCCTTAATTTTTATCACTTGACATGGGAAGTACTGTAAATTGCTACAGGGTGTCCCCTGGGTGGTAAAAATACTCATTATGCTCCCACTGTGTAACAGCCAACCTATTTTTTCTTAATAATCAGTATCCATCACCTCAACTATTAAAGCTTAGGGGAAAAAGGAATGGTTAAAAAAATGTAGTAAATATGTGGATAAATCCAAAAGAGCGTTGAGGTATAAAACAATAACAGTGTCCCTAGTTTTTAAAATATGTATAGAAAAATTAAAATACTGGCAAAAAATCAAGAAGGCAGTTAGGGAATGAAAGTGTTCTATGGAGGTTGAAATGGAGTAAATGGAGTTTATCATCGAGGGGAAGAAGAAAGCTTAACTTCAGATTTTGATAGAGTTAACTCAGTCTAAAATTACAAATTATTGATTACATAAAATCCATAAATCAGAGACTAAAATGTGTAAAGATATAAAAGTACTCATTCAACACAAAAGAAGTCGAGAAAGAGAAAAAAGAAAAATACAAGTGGATTAAATAGAAAGCAAAAAATAAGTGAAAGATCTCATTGGTCGTATGTAACATGCGACTGAATTTACATTTAAAATGTTGAAAGATGAAGATCTTCAAACTAGATTTTTAAAAAAGCTATATGCTATTTACCAAAGAGAGCTCTAAAGCCTAAGACTACAAATACTTCAAAATAAAAGAATTAAAAACTACAGAAGGCAAATAATAATCCAAAGAACACTTTCGTCGCTATGTTACTATCAGGCAAAACAGCCTTTAAGACAAAAGCAATGAAAAATGAGAAAAGTTAATTTAGCACAAACAGAGAACAATTCTAAACTTTATGAATTTAATAATGAAAACCAAAATATATAATGTAAAAATTGACAGAGCTACAGAAAGCGTCTGATGACAA
>NW_004448571.1:0-1487 GCF_000243295.1 Trichechus manatus latirostris
TTTGTCACTGAGGGGGAAGGGATAAATGGTTATTGGGGTAGGCAGCCATAATCTACTCTAAATTTAGCTAGTCTTTTCCAAAAGAATATATTTTCTCTTCTCAGTGAGCCTTAGAGTGCTGGAATTATCTTTCAGGTGTTAAAACATATGATTGAAGCTGTTATTAAAAAATAAAATGAAATGTCTCAATCTATAAATGGCTCTTGGTAAGCAACAGATAAATATGAAACATCTTTGAAAGCACATGGATGATAAACTTTATATTCATCACACGTTTTATTTTATGGCAACATGAAGCATTAGCATAAGAGAGAACAGTTAACACGTTCTTATTCTAATTAAACCCAAGGGATTTAGCTGGCAAGGATCAGTATAAAAGACTGGTTTTAACCACAATTTAAATTGATTGATGGATCAGCTGTGCTTAGAAATGAGCACTTTGAAATAATTTCCTGCACTGACATGGTTTGGTATTTTGTCCAACAAGATTGAGTTATTTACTCATTCGACACATGGTTAGTAAGTGGCACCTCAAACATGTTCTCAGTACTAGAGAAACATAGGGATAAATAAGTCACAGATCTGGCCCTAAAGGAGCCCACTATCAAGTAGAGAAGGGCGGGGGGTGGGGTGGGGTGGGAAAAGGGGAGACACTCAAATGACTGCTGTTGTATAGGGCAGAATGCATTCATTATTATACATTATATTTTAAAAAATGTTCTGTGAGTTGACGGAAGAAGAATATCATCTAGATATAGAGAACTTCATGGAGGAGATGACATTTAAGGAGTGTTATGTGCTATTAAGCACGTTTTCTGTACGTACACTTTGATGCTTTCACTCGTGAAATACAAATTGGACTCTAAACCATGAGCAAGATCTCGATTGCCAGAGGCTAGGGGAGGGGGAGAAATTTTCTGTAAGCAGAATGAGCATGGAAAGAGGGAGTGGCAGAAGCGATGGAGGGGGAGGGTTTGCAGGCCAGGGTGCGTATGCTTGTGCATAGGGACTATAGGGTCAGCATAGGAAAGCAGTAAACTAAGGTTGAAAAGGTGTTGAAGTTTTGATCGTTCTGCTTTGTACTATTTTGTGCAGGCCTGTGTTTTGTAGCAGACATATGTTCCATGAGCTTAGGGCCTTCATCATTCATCCTTATTTCCCAGAATAGCTTGGGTCCGAATGGCCACCCAAATCAACAAAGGCCCTGGTAGATTTTTGTGGGCCCTTTCTGTTGTTGCTTTTAGTTGCCATCCAGTCATTTCCAACTCATGGCGACTGCACGTGTGTCAGAGTAGAACTGCCCCATACGATTTTCAAGGCTGTGATCTTTCGGAAGCAAATCGCCAGGCCTGTCTTCCAAGGTGCCTCTGGGTAGTTGAGTGCTTAACTGTTTGCACCACCCAGGGATTCCTTTATGGGCCCTAATCGTTGCTAAAAGCCCACCAAAAGCTGGATTCTGGAGAGCTATACTTTTCAAATGGTCCATT
>NW_004448572.1:0-1469 GCF_000243295.1 Trichechus manatus latirostris
AAAACAATCTATAAATTCAATGCAATTACCATCTAAATTCCAAAAGTCTTTTTGCACAAATGGAAAAACCAATCCTCAAATTTATAGGGAAAGGCAAGGGACCTTGGATAGCTAAGGCAATCATGAAAAAGGAGAATAATTTAGGAGGACTCACATTTCCTGATTTTAAATACACTATAAAACTATAGTAATTAAAACAGCCTAGTGCTGTTGTAACAATAAATAAATATGATGGAGTAGAACTGAGAATACAGAAATAAGTTCAAACATATACAATCAACTGATTTTCAACAAGAGTGCTAAATCCATTCAATGGGGAAGAAAGACTCTTCAATAAATGGTGCTGGGAAAATTGGATTACCCCATGCAAAAGAATGAATCAGATACATGCTTCACACCAGAGGCAAAAACTAATTCAGAATGGATCAAGGACTTATGGAAAACAAAAACCATAAAATTCTTAGAGGAAATATAAGGACTTGGCTACAGGACCTAGTTTTTCTCAATAGATTATTAGATATGACAACAAAAGTGCCAGCAGCAAAAGACAAAATAGATAAATGGGACCTCATATAAATTAGATACTCTTGTTTGTCAAGAACCTTACCAACAAAGTGAAAATACAGCGTACAAATTGGGAGGAAATGTCAAGGAACCATATATTCAATATAGGAGATGGGGGGAAAAGGGAAGTCGTTGCTTAGGGGCCATATAGTTTATGTTAATAATGGTAGAATAATTAGGAAAAAGGATAGTTATTATGGTTTCACAACATGAAGAATTTAATTAACGTCACTGAATTATACATGTAGAAATTTGCTGAATTGGTTAATTCTTTGTTGTGTATATTTTCACTACCACTAAAAGAAAGATCTATTACTGATATCTCAGACTATGCATTTTATGTATCTTAAAGAGAGCTTAATCTTATCAAGAGAAGGAAGTGCCTAATCTTCTCCAAGAAAATAAATCACCTAGAGGTGAGTTTGAAACTCTTCTGTCTTGGAGTCCCAAGATGAAAGTATGCCAGCATTAGACTAACTCTAAGGTGCTATGACTAGAAACCCTGGGTATAGTTGTCAATAGCTACCGCTGCTAACCCGAAGTTTGGCAGTTCAAATCCACCAGGCGTTCCTTGGAAACTCTATGGGGCAGTTCTTCTCTGTCCAATAGGGTTGCTATGAGTCGGAATCCACTTGATGGCAACAGGTTTTTGTTTTGTTTTTTTTAGGGGTCTATGACAATATCGCAAATGCATTACTCTGCCTTTGGAGAAGCTGACGGGAGCTTCTTATTAACTCTGATTAAAAGAACAAAACAAAACTCCACCCCCTGCATAAATATTAAAGAAAGAACATATTTAAGAAGGAAATAGTATATCTGCCTATTTAGGTCATCACTGATAGTATTATGATACTTAATCTTCCAGGAAAATAATTTTTAATTAACATTAATTAATTTAGCTGACA
>NW_004448573.1:0-1456 GCF_000243295.1 Trichechus manatus latirostris
ATTTTTGCATCTATATTCATGAGAGATATTGGTCTGTAATTTTCTTTTTTTGTGGTGTCTTTGCCTGGCTTTGGTATCAGTGTTATGCTGGCTTCATAGAATGAATTCGAGAATATCCCATCCTTTTCTATGTTCTGAAATAGTTTGAGTAGTACTGGTGTGAACTTTTCTCTGAATGTTTGGTAGAATTTTCCAGTGAAGACTTCCAGGCCAGGGCTTTTTTTGTTTGGAGTTTTTTTTTAATTACCTCTTCAATCTCTTTTCTTGTTACGAGTCTGTTCAGATTTTCTATCTCAGTTTGTGTTAGTTTAAGTAGGTAGTGTGTTTCTAGAAATTTATCAATTTCCTCTAGGTTCTCAAATTTGTTGGAGTACAATTTTTTGAAGTATTCTGTTATGATCCATTTTATTTCAGTTGGGTCTGTTGTAATGCCCCCTATCTCATTTTTTATTTGGGTTATTTGCTTCCTCTCTTGTTTTCTTTTGTCAGTTTGGCCAATGGTTTCTTGATTTTGTTGATCTTTTCAAAGAACCAACTTTTGGTCATTCTGATTCTTTATATTGTTTTTTTCTGTTAGCTATTTCATTTATTTCTTCTCTAATCTTTATTATTTCCTTTCTTCTGATGCCTGTGGACTTATTTTGCTGTTCTCTTTCTATTTGTTCTAGTTATAGGGCTAACATTTTGATTTTGACCCATTTTACTTTTTTGATGTGTGTGTTTATTTCTATAAAGTGACATTTGAGCACTGCCTTTGCTGTATCCTAAAGGTTTTAGTATGATGGTTTTCATTCTCATTTGAGTCTAGGAATTTTTTTTATTCCTTCTTTGATTGTTTCTATTACCTAGCTGTTTTTAAGCAAAGTGTTATTCAGTTTCCATGTATTTAATTTTTTTCCTTGCTCTTCCTGTTATTGATTTCTACTTTTATGGCGTTGTGATCAGAAAGAATGCTATTTATTATTACGATGTTTTGGATTTTATTGAGGGTTGCTTTGTGGCTTAAAATGTGGTCTATTCTGGAGACTGTTCCACGTGCATTGGAAAAGAACGTATTCTTTGCTGCTTCCGGGTGGAGTGTTCTATATATGTCTATGAGGTCAAGTTGGTTGATTTTCGCCTTTAGATCTTCTGTATCTTTGCTGAGTTTCTTTCTAGATGTTCTGTCCCTTACTGACAATGGTGTGTTGAAGTCTACTATTATTGTGGCACTGTATATTTCTCTTTTCAGTGCTATTAGAGTTTGTTTTATGTATTTTGGAGCCCTGTTGTTGGGTGTGTAGATATTTATTAAGGTCATGTCTTCTTGGTGGATTGTGCCTTTAATCATTATGTAATGTCCTTCCTTGTCTTTTATAGTCGATTTTGCCTTAAAGTCTGTTTTATCTGAGATTAGTGTTGCCACTTCTACTCTTTTTTTGGTTACTGTTTGTAATGTAATGTCCTTCCTTGTCTT
>NW_004448574.1:0-1441 GCF_000243295.1 Trichechus manatus latirostris
GGTATGGCTGCTCCTGTGGCCATGCGGATCCCCTCGGTGGCCACGAAGTGTCGTGTGTTCCTCCCTCTCAGAACTCTGCTCCTGGGAAGTACTGCTTTTTCTGTTTAGCCAGTAAAGAATGATGTCTGGTAGTTTCAACTTCCCTGAGACCTGCTGGACTTAAGAGTTCTTATTTTGGACTACTCCAGTTCTCTGGAGCTGTTTTGGGTGGATGGTGCTTTCTGGGCTTGGGGGGTTGGTGCTCTCTCATTGTCTTTCCTGTCAGACTGTGGAAGCCTCACAAAGATAACTGCATTTGAAAGTCATTGGCTTCTTTTGTCATTCTGAGTGTTCTATTCTATCCATTAAAAGCCATTATTCCTAGAAGGGTGTACAGGTTCAACAGGCCCCCAAAGGGGATCCCCGTAGAAGAAAGGTTAGCTTGTGTGGGTGAGAAGATGCAATGGGACCAGTCCTCTGGCCCCGCCCTGTCTAAACGGGGATGGAGAAGATTATTGAGAGGGAGATTCAGAGGGAAGAGGAAAAGCTGAGGAAGATCCCAGGATATATATATTCACTGGGCCCAGCAAAGCTCGCTTGTTTCTCTGGGCCTCTTCCCCCACCTTTGCCCCTCAAGGAAGCCTCTCATCCCTCCACCTGTCTCCTGATTCTGGGAATCCTATCCTTTCCCACTGGACCTACCCAGCTTAGTCTCAGTCCTCTCTAACAGGACCAGTACTGGTCCCTTGCAGGTCTCCTTTTGCCAACCCTCTCTTTTGTGGTCCTAGGAGAGTCAAAAGTATTGAATTATCCCCAGAGAACAGGATATTCAGCCTGGGTATTGTGAGGCCATCATGCTGAAAGTGAATCCAGCACTCCCAGGTCATTTTTTATTGTACCTGTTAAGGAAATAAAAAGAAAATCTTTCGTCCAGGTCGTTTGTAAATGTGGAAAATGATGTTCAAATTATTATGAAATCAGTAACTCATGTGATTAAAGCCTCATTGGCAAAGGCACTGACAAGAATCAGTAAACCATGTAGAAAGGTCCCCATTTTAAAGGCGATCTGCTGAAGCCTATGCACCCTTCTGTTTACCTACAGCTGTGACATGGTAACTGCTCCCAGATTAGTCTTTTTACTTTAAACAACCATACAAATGACACAATATGAGAGGCATAGGTTTACAGACACTGGATAGAAGCAGTGCAAGATTCTGATCCCTGAGAGAGGGTTGGGAAGAATTCCTGATAGTGGTACAGCAAGCTGAAATCCTAGCAGAGCATGGTGTTCACACGAGGAGACAGAGATCAGAATTAGGGCAGATTAGAGCACCAGAGGGGAGAAAACTGTTTAGAGGCCAGTTTTCAGAATTCCATATGGGGGTCTTCTGCAGGGCATTTGCTGAGGGCTAGGCTGCTCAAGCTACTCGATGGCATCTGTTCTTTTTTTTTTTTTTTTTTT
>NW_004448575.1:0-1427 GCF_000243295.1 Trichechus manatus latirostris
AATGTTCCATGTGTGTTGGAAAAGAAAGTATACTTGGCTGCTGTTGGGTGGAGTGTTCGGTATATGTCCATGAGATCAAGTTGGTTGATTGTGGCATTTAAATCTTCTGTGTCTTTGCTGAGCTTCTTTCTGGACGTTCTGTCCTTCACCGAAAGTGGTGTGTTGAAATCTCCTACTATTACTGTAGAGCTGTCTATCTCTCTTTTTAATGCTATTAGAGTTTGTTTTATGTATTTTGGAGCCCTGTTGTTGGGTGTGTAAATATTTATTATAGTTATGTCCACCTGGTGTATTCATCCTTTAATCATTATGTAGTGTCCTTCCTTATCCTTCATGGTGGATTTTACTTTAAAGTCTATTTTGTCAGAGGTGAGTATTGCCACTCCTGCTCTTTTCTGAATGTTGTTTGCTTGATATATTTTTTTCCATCCTTTGAGTTTTAGTTTGTTTGTGTCTTTAAGTCTAAGATGTGTCTCTTGTAGGCAACATATAGACGGATTGTGTTTTTTAATCCATTCTGCCACTCTCTGCCTCTTTATTCGTGCATTTAGTCCATTTACATTCAGTGTAATTAGTGATAGGTATGCGTTTAGTGCTGTCATTTTGATGTCTTTTTGTGTGTGTGTGTGTGTGTGTGTGTTGACAGTTTCTTTGTTCCACTTAATTTTCTGTGCTGAATCATTTTTCTTTAAGTATTTTCTTTTCATCTTTTTCATTGTTGCTGATTTTGTATTTGCTGAGTCTTTATATTTTTCTTGTTTTTTATTTTGATGTGTAGGATTGTTAGTTTCATTTGGGGTTACCTTAATATTTACCCCTATTTTTCTAAGTTTAAGCTAGTCTTTTATTTCTTTATATCACCTTGACTTCCTCTCCATATGAAAAATCTATGTCTACATTTTTTAGTCAGTCTTTTTTGTTTAATTTTGTCATCTTTTACATATTGATGTCTCTATTTTCCTATTTTCAGTGTTTTAGCTTTGATTTATTTTTGTGACTTCCCTATCTGGGTTGATATCTGGCTGCTCTGTCCTGTGTTCTAGTCATGGGTTGTTATCTGATGTTACTGATTTTCTAACCAGAAGACTCCCTTTAGTATTTCTTGTAATTTTGGTTTGGTTTTTGCAAATTCCCTAAACTTCTGTTTATCTGGAAATGTCCTAATTTCGCCATCATATTTGAGAGACAGTTTGGCTGGATATATAATTTTTGGCTGGCAGTTTTTTTCTTCAAGGCTTTATATATGTCATCCCATTGCCTTCTTGCCTGAATGGTTTCTCTGAGTAGTCCGAGCTTAGTCTTATTGACTCTCCTTTGTAGATGACTTTTCCTTTATCCCTAGCCACTCTTAAAATTCTCTCTTTATCTTTGGTTTTGGCAAGTTTGATTATAATATGTCTTGGTGACTTTCTTTTGGGATCTACCTT
>NW_004448576.1:0-1430 GCF_000243295.1 Trichechus manatus latirostris
GTAACCAACAAAGATTGTTACTTTTTGTGTGTAAACGTTTTTATGGGTTTTTAAAAGAGAGGTCTCATACAATATTTGTCCTTTTGTGATTGACTTATTTCACTCAGCATAATGTCCTCCAGTTTCATCCATGTTATCAGATGCTTCACAGATTCTTCATTGTTCTTTCTCGTTGCATAGTACTCCATTTTGCGTATGTACTATAGTTTCTTTATCCATTCATCTGTTGATGGGCATCTAGGTTGTTTCCATCGTTTTGCTATTGTGAACAATGCTCCATGAACATGGGTGTGCATATGTCTATTTGAGTGACGGCTCTTATTTCTCTAGGATATATTCCTAGGAGTGGGATTGCTGGATCATATGGTATTTCTATTTCTAGTTTTCTAAGGAAGCGCTGTATCATTTTCCAAAATGGTTGTATCATCTTGCATTCCCACCAGCAGTGCATAAGAGTTCCGATCTCCCTGCAGCCTCAACAACATTTGTTACTTCCAGTGTTTTTGATTTGTGCCAGTAATGCCGGGGTGAGATGGTATCTCATCGTGGTTTTAATTTGCATTTCTCTAATGGCTAGTGATTGCGAGCATTTCCTCATATGTCTGTTGGCTGCTTGAATGTCTTCTTTGGTGAAGTGTCTGTTCATTTCCTTTGCCCATTTTTTAATAGGATTATTTTTCTTTTTGTTGTAGAAGTATTGGATTTTCTTGTAGATTATGGAGATTAGACCTTTGTCTGACTTGTACTGTCCAAAAATTTTTTCCCAGTCTGTAGATTTCTCTTTTTACTCTTTTGGTGAAGTCTCTTGAAGAGAATAGGTGTTTGATTTTTAGAAGATCCCAGTTACGTAGCTTATCTTCCGGGGTTTGTGTGTCGTTGGTTATGGTTTGTATCCTATTAGTGCCATGTATTGAGGCCTCTAGTGTTGGTCCTATTTTCTCTTCTATGAACTTTATAGTTTTGGGCTTTATATTTAGGTCTTTGATCCATTTTGAATTAGTTTTTGTATATGGTGTGAGGTATGGGTCCTATTTCTTTTTTTTGCAGATGGATATCCAGTTTTGCCAGCATCATTTGTTAAAAAGACTGTCTTTTCCCCATTTGATGGACTTTGAGCCCTTGTCGAAGATCAGGTGACCGTAGGTGGATGGATTTACATCTGGGTTCTCAGTTCTGTTCCATTAGTCAATGTATCTGTCGTTGTCCCAGTACCAGGCTGTTTGACTACCGTAGCTGTGTAGTAGGTTCTGAGGTCAGGTAGTGTGAGTCCTTCAACTTTATTCTTCTTCTTCAGTAGTGCTTTACTTATTCGGGGCTTCTTTCCTTTCCATATAAAGTTAATGATTAGTTTTCCCATCTCTTTGAAGAATGTTGTTGGTATTTGGATCGGGATTGTGTTGTATTTGTAAATTGCTTTGGGTAGAATTGTC
>NW_004448577.1:0-1485 GCF_000243295.1 Trichechus manatus latirostris
CTTTGCTCATTTTTTAATTGGATTATTTGTCTTTTTGTTTTAGAGATGTTAGATTTTCCTGTAGATTTTAGAGATTAGACCTTTGTTGGATTTCTCATAGCTGAAATTTTTTCCTGGTCTATAGGTTCTCTTTTTACTCTTGGTAGTCTTTTGATGAGTGTAAGTTTTCAATTTTTAGAAGTTCTCAGTTATCTAGCTTATCTTCTGTTGTTTATGTATTGTTAGTTATGGTTTGTATCTCGTTAATGTCATGTATAATGGACTCTAGGATTGACCATATTTTTTCTTGTATGATCTTTATAGTTTTTGGTTTTATATTTAGTTCTTTGATCCATTTTGAATTAATTTTTGTGTATGATATGAGCTATGGATCCTGTTTCTTTCTTTCTTTCTTTTTTTTTTTTTTTTGCAGATGTACATCCAGTTTTGCCAGTGCCATTTGTTAAAAAGACTGTCTTTTCCACATTTGATGGACTTTGATGAGCCCTTGTCGAAGATCAGGTGACCATAGGTGTATGAATTTACTTCTGGGTTCTCAGTTCTTTTCCAATGGTCAGTGTATCTGTTGTTCCACCAGTACCAGACCATTTTAACTACCATAGCTGTATAGCAGGTTCTGAGGCCAGATAGTGTGAGTTTCCCTACTTTATTCTTCTTCACTAGTCCTTTACTTATCCAGGGCCACTTCCCTTTCCATATAATTTTAATGATTAGAGTTTCCGTCTCTTTAAAGAATGCTATTGGTATTCAGATCGAGATTGCATTGTATTTGTAGGTTGCTTTAGGTAGAATTGACATTTTCATAATGTTGAGCCTACCTATCCATAAGCATGGTATGGTTTTTCATTTATATAGGTATCTTTTGGTTTCTTGCTGTAGTGTTGTGTAGTTTTCTTTGTATAGATCTTTTACATCCATAGTTAGATTTGTTCCTACATATTTTATTTTTTTAGGGGCTATTATAAATGGTATTGTTTTCTGCTTTTTCATCGATCTTTTTACTGGTGTATAGGAATTCAACTTATTTTTGTATGTTTACCTTGTGTCCTGCTACCCTGTTGAATCTTGTTTTTAATTCCAGTAGTTTTCTCCAAGGGTCTTTTGGTTTTTCTATGTATACTATCATATCATCCACAAAAAGGGACAGTTTTTCTTCTTCATTACCAATTTGAATGTCCTTCATTACTTTTTCTTGCCTTATTGTTCTAGCTAGGAGTTAAGGCACATAGTTCAGTAAGAGCTGGGATAAAGGGCAAACTTGTCTCCTTCCTGTTCTCAAAGGGAATGTTTTCAGCTTCTCTCCATTAAGAATAATGTTGGTTGTTGGTTTTGTATAGATGCTCTTTATTATGTTGAGGAATTTCCCTTTTATACATATTTTATGGAGAGTTTTTATCAGTAGTTGGTGTTAGACTTCATTCAATGCCTTTTCTGTGTCGATTGAGATGATCATGTGATTCTTTTATTTTACTTTGTTTATGCGGT
>NW_004448578.1:0-1424 GCF_000243295.1 Trichechus manatus latirostris
GCTAGCTTTTAAGACCTCAGACACTACTCACCAAAGTAGGATGCAGAAGATTTTCTTAATAAACTTTGTTATGCCAGTTGACCTAGATGTCCCCTGAAAGCATGGTCCCCAGACCCCTACCCCGCTACTCTGTCCCTCCAAGTGTTGGGTTGTGTTCAGGGAACTTCTTAGCTTTTTGTTTAGTCCAATTGTGCTGAGTTCCCCTACAGTGTGTGCTGTCCTTCCCTTCACCTAAAATAATTCTTTTCTACTATCTAGTTAATGAATTCCCCATCTTCCTCCTTCCCCAACCTCGTAACCATCAAAGAATGTTTTCTTCTGTGTTTAAACCTTTTCCTGAGTTCTTATAATAATAGTCTCAAACAATATTCATCCTTTGGCGACTGACAAATTTCACTCAGCATAATACCTTCCAGATTCATCCATGTTATGAGATGTTTCACGGAACCATCATTATTCTTTATTGTTGCATAGTATTCCATCGTATGAATATATCATAATTTGTTTATCCATTCATCCGTTGATGGGCGCCTAGCTTGTTTCCATCCTTTTGCTATTGCCAACAGTGCTGTAACGAACATGGGTGTGCATATATCTATTTGAGTGATGGCGATTATTTCTCTAGGATATAGTCCAAGGAGTAGGATTGCTGGATTGTATGGTACTTCTATTCTAGCTTTCTAAGGAAGTGCCAGATCGATTTCTAAAGTCGTTGTACCATTTTACATCCCCAACAGCAGTGTATAAGTGTTCCAGTCTCTCCACAACCTCTCCAACATTTATTATTTTGTGTTTTTTAGATTAATACTAGCCTTGTTGGGGTGAGATGGTATCTCATTGTAGTTTTGATTTGCATTTCTCTAATGGCTAATGATTGTGAGCATTTCTTCATGTGTCTGTTAGCCACCTGAATGTCTTCTTTGGTGAAGTGCCTGTTCATATCCATTGCCCATTTTTTAATTGGGTTATTTGTCTTTTTGTTGTTGAAGTTTTGCACTATCTTGTAGCTTTTAGAGATTAGACCCTGACTGGATATGTCACAGCCAAAAATTTTTTCCCAGTCTGTAGGTTGTCTTTTTATTCTTTTGGTGAAGTCTTTTGATGAGCATAAGTGTTTGATTTTTAAGAGCTCCCAGTTATCTAGTTTCTCTTCTGGTGTTTCTGCATTGTTACTTATGGTTCGTATTCTGTTTATGCCATGTATTAGGGCTCCTAGCTTTGTCCTCATTTTTTCTTTCATGATCTTCATTGTTTTAGATTTTATGTTTAGATCTTTGATCCATTTTGAATTAGTTTTTGTGTATGGTGTGAAGTACGGGTCTTGTTTCATTATTTTGCAGATGGATATCCAGTTAAGCCAGCACCATTTGTTAAAGAGACTGTCTTTTCCCCAGTTAATGGACTTCGGGCCTTTGTCAAATATC
>NW_004448579.1:0-1450 GCF_000243295.1 Trichechus manatus latirostris
AAATGGAGAAAAACAGAAAGGGGAAGAGGAAGAAAAGAAAAGAATGAATAAACAAAAATCAGAAAGGCCAAAGAACCGCAAAGTTCCCAGGGATCCCACCGATGCAGCTATGAGGTCTGGGGAAGTCGCTCTTAGGTGTTGCAGTACATTGGCTGTAATCTTAACGGAAGGAGATGACCAGGGCTTTTTGCAGGGGCTTTCTCGCATGGTACTGCTGGGTGGGTTTGAACCATCAAGCTTTAGATCAGTAGACAAATGCAAACTATTTGTTCCATACAGAAACCCAACTCAAGGGGAAGGAATTAGGCTCTAGCTTTTGAGAACAGTATTGTCAAAGAACTTGTGGGCACATTTTAAAACCATCCCACTCACTTAGTGTGTAAAATCCAAAACAATGCTTTAAATTTCTGGGTTTGTTGTCCGGGTTGTCCCCACTATACCTGGGTGGCCGCTACCAAGAGCGACTCTTACTCACACTGTGTGAATTTACTTCAGTTCTAGCGTTTTGTGGAAAAAATAATACTAATAGAAGGATTCCATTGAAAAGTGTCCTTCAAGGGTCCATAAGACCTTTCATTTATCCTAACAGCTTATATACTAGAAAGAAATGTGTTGCTTGTTGTTTCTGTAAGTTATGTTTATAGGTCTTATATTTACTACCCTGGATTCTGTCAATGGAATTCAAAGAAAATCAAAATTATATGAAGAGAAATATAAACACTTCAACTTTATAGGTCCTTCCATACTGACATATGTCTTAGGCAAGTTTTCTCAAACTGCGTCCTAAAGATATTAGTAGGTTTCAAAAGGGAGGGAAAAAATCTCATTTAAATTTCTATAAGTAGAGTATTTAACAAAGATAAACATTTTTTAAATTTATTCAACTCTAAGACTTCTCAGAGATCTCAATATTTATCAATATGCATTTTGAATTTTCATGAATGGAATATAACACCAGGAGTTTACTAAGTGTATTTGACTCTGAAAAGTTATTTCTGTAGAACACCTTAAGAAAGTTTGGGGAATTCTGATTTAGGTATGAGACAATCCTAAATTTCAAAACAATTTAAACGCTGGCTTGTCAGTCCTAGGATTACTCATGGTCCTCACTACTGTGCTTGTCAAACTTTGACATTTCACAGATTCTAATTGCGGCTGGTCCCTGGAAATATTTGAGTTTGTAATCTATAACTTATATTTTGAAATAAATAGCTGATGAGTTTAAATTTTTCAGGATATTCCATGATCTGATTGCAAACTAGCCTCACTTTCAGATAATTTAGGATTCTGTAAATGAGTTTAGCAGAGTATAAAGGAGTGGAGAGAAAACTGGAATTGGACTTAGAAGACATGCATTAGAGACTCATCTCTGTTTTTTAATAGTTTATAATTGCTTCATTTAACTTGATAAACCTAAGTGTTTGTTTGTTTTTCTGGCAAATAGGCTCAG
>NW_004448580.1:0-1485 GCF_000243295.1 Trichechus manatus latirostris
GTCAAGGGAGAGAGGGAAGGAAGGACAGTTGGGTAGGAAGATCCACAGATTGCAGGGAAGCTCTGAGGAAACCTGGACGAGGCCAATGGGGAGCCCAGGGCAATGATTGCAGTTCTGCATTGGACAGAAATGGTTGGCTTGGGCACATCTTGCTCAGTTGTTGGCTGGGAGTGGTCCAGGGAGGGTGTGGCCTTGGCGTAAATGCTGAGGCAGATCCCAAAAGAGTGGCTGCTGGAGGCTGTCAGCCAACCACACTCCTCACAACTGGTTCTCTTGAAGGGAGGTCTTGCGGGGGCAGTACCTTCCCAAAGCTGCCACATCTGAATACCACAAATTAAACTCCTCCAAAGGAAAGACCAGAGTCAACTCCATGAGGTAAGCAGTCAGCGTTCACTGCCTCCAACTGCTCCTCACATATAAATAACACAGCTGAGTATATTTTCTTTTGAAACGTGCTGGTTTGGCCTTACTATAAGAGTCAGCTCGTTTAGTGAAAAATCCATGTTTTCCTGAAGAGGGGTGGGTGGGGCATTTGCTTGTTTATTCTTCTCCCATGGACATATTTAAACTGGCACAAAGAAGTTACTATGGAAACTTCTCCCAAAAATTGCAAAATAAAACGTAAAAATGGAACTTTGTTGACAGGCAAATGGTTTGTCTCTGGAGACTACTTTTTAACAAACTCTCCTTGTCTGGTTCTTCTGCATCCATTCTGGGCTCTCCGGAACCAAAGGTGGACAGGCAGGATTTGTGTGTGTGTGTGTGTGTGTGCTACATTCCAGATGGCCCAGGTCGACTGTGAAATACCATAGGTGACAAGTCTGTAATAAGTCTGGACACACTAAGACTTGATGTAAGGATCAGCAGAGTAGAAGTTTCTTCAGAGATCTCTTCCTTCCCCACTCCATGTGATTCTACTAGGTTCTACAATCCTATAACCCTTCCTGAGACATGATTGTCCGGATATAGATACATGATCCAAACTGGGCCAATCAAAGTCATTCCCTGAGATATTAGACTCAGAGGATGGAAGACAAAAGTTATCTCTTCCCTCATGGATGGCAAATTGAAAAAATGGTGCCTATTTCCCACAAGGTGGTAGCCCTATGTCCCGCCACTAGGAGAAACCTGCCTGCAATAAGGGAGGATGGGAATGGGAGAGAGAGCTCTAGAAATATTTGCTAAGTTCTGAGACAAATTCTGTCTCAGATCTCCTCACTCTCCACAGTTAATAAATTCCCTTATTTTGCTTAAGAGAATTTTAATTGCATTTCTGTCACTTGCAACCGAAAGCATAGGGAACAATACACATGCTGACTCAGGAACTCAAGGGGTAGGACCAGGAATCTGCATTTTTTAAAGATGTCTAGGAATTTCTGATGCATTGCTAGGTTTAGGATATTCTGAGGGCCCATTCCCTCAGTTGATAAGAAAATAAAGCTGAGATCCAAAAAAATTAAGGAATTTGATAATAATAACGAGGTA
>NW_004448581.1:0-1482 GCF_000243295.1 Trichechus manatus latirostris
CTGAAAATTAGCCAATGAAAATCTTATGGATCATAACAAAGCATTGTCAACTCACTTGATTTGGACATGTCAGCAAGCAGGATCAATTACTAGAGGAGAACATAATGTTTGGTGAAGTAGAGAACCAAGGAAGCTTGGAAGACCCTTGGTGAGATTGATTGGCACAATAGCCTCAACAATGGACTTGAACCTACCAGAAACTGTGAGGATAACAGAGGACTGGCAACATTTTGTTCTATTTTACATAAGGTCTACATGAGTCGGAGCTGACTTCCTCGGCAGCTAATAATACCTCTGAGCCATGCTCTACGAAAAGTTCTTTGCATAATTTCATTCAATCTTTGCCTCACCGAAATATGAAATTAATAATACTGTTGTAGAGATAGAGGAACTTGAAGAATATCTTACAAAATACTTGATAGACTATGTAAAGAAATCAGATACACTAGTATATAGCAGCCGCTATGTAATTCACAGTTTCCAAAAACAAACCTGTTCATTGGGAGAAACAAAACTGTCTGATGTTCAGACTTGTGGGTACTTTTTATTTATCATATTAGTCATTATACAAAGGATGGTGTGTACCAACAACCTTGCTGTAAACAAAATAAATTTCCCACAGTTATTTCTAAATTATTTTAAAGAAAATCTTTACTATAATTGAAAACAAACAACAGAAATCTATAGAAGTGGACATTCTTTCCTTCTTCCTCCCTCCTCTCCTTCCCCACAAGTTCTGCTCCTTAGAGGTGATCAGTTTCTTCATCTGCACACTTGGCAGAGTGTCCTTCTTAGATGTGCCTTTATGCTATTTGAACAACTTGGTATTTTTCCAAACTATGCAGTAAAAGAAATTCCATGAGTCTTATCTAAGTATACGGCTCTCTGATATCATCTACGTCAACACAAAGATAAATTCTGTTAAACTGTTGCTAAAATGACTTAATTTCATATCCTTTGGAGAATCCTCCACAAATATTTCATCAGTCAGTTAAACGTTTACAGAATACATATGAGGTGCGATGTACTGTGGTCACTAAGTTCAATTTCTTTCTGTATTGCTTTACCTCAAATATTCATGGATTAATCTAGGCATCATTTAAATAAAAATAGTACTGGCCAGGATTGATAAGTGCAATAAAAGAGTGGTGGGTAAGTGCTAGAAGGGTTCAAAGAAGAAGGTTCAACGTCTTCTAGTTGATGGGGTCAAGGATTAATGGAGGAAATGGGGAAATAAGTACTGGATTACAGTCACTGGGAGGAATTTGACATTTGGAGCTATAGCTTTAGGGAAGCAAGCAGAATGCACTGTTGAGAAAAAGAAAAGGAAAACAAATCAGAGGAAGATGAGCTGACAGGAGGAAATCAAAAGAAGGGAAATGGTAGACTGCTTGGAGTTGAGAAAGCACGCTAATAAGATGTTTAGATAATTCTTACATCCATGCTGGGCTATCATCTTAAAATTATTTTTAGTGACTATCA
>NW_004448582.1:0-1442 GCF_000243295.1 Trichechus manatus latirostris
CCTCTTGAAATGGTTGAACATCGACCAATTCTTTTTGGTATAATGACTCTGTGTATTCCTTCCATCTTCTTTTGATGCTTCCTGCATAGTTTAATATTTTCCCTGTAGCATCCGTCAATATTGCAACTTGAAGCTTGAATTTTTTTTTCAGTTCTTTCAGCTTAAGGAATGCCAAGGATGTTCTTCCCTTTTGGTTTTCTATCTCCAGCTCTTTGCACATTTCATAGTGATACTTTGTTTTGTCTTCTCGAGTCATCCTTTGAAGTCGTTTGTTCAGCTCTTTTAGCTCATCATTTATTCTGTGCACTTTAGCTACTCTATGTTCAAGAGGAACTTTCAGAGTCTCTCCTGACATCCATTTTGACCTTTTCTTTCTTTCTTGTCTTTTTAATGACCTCTTGATTTCTTCCTGTATGATGTCCTGATGTTATTCCACAACTTGTCCGGTCCTTGGTCATTAGTGTTCAGTGTGTCAAATCTATTCTTGAGATTCTAAATTTAGGTGGAATATCCTCAAGGTCATATTTTGGCTCTCATGGACTTTTTCAAATTTTCTTCAGTTTCATCTTGAACTTGCATAGGAGTAATTGAAGGTCTGTTCCATAGTTGACCC
The DNA here is from genome assembly GCF_000243295.1 of Trichechus manatus latirostris. Classification (NCBI taxonomy): domain Eukaryota; kingdom Metazoa; phylum Chordata; class Mammalia; order Sirenia; family Trichechidae; genus Trichechus; species Trichechus manatus. The sequence goes on from NW_004448582.1 coordinate 614, forward strand.
CTGGCCTTGTTCTGAGTGTTGATATCAGGTTTTTCCGTCTTCTCTTTCCTTAGATGTAGTCCATTTGATTCCTGTGTATTCCGTCTGGTGAGGTCCAGGTGTATAGCAGCTGTTTTTGTTGGTGAAAAAAAGATGTTTTAATGAAGAAGTCGTTGGTCTTGCAAAATTCTATCATTCAATCCCTGGTGTCATTTCTATCACCAAAGTCATATTTTTCAACTACTGTTCCTTCTTTGTTTCCAACTTTTGCATTCCAATCACCAGTAATTATCAATGCATCGTGATTGCATGATCAATCAATTTCAAACTGAAGAAGATAGTAAAAATCTTCAATTTCTTCCTCTTTCGCCTTAGTGGTTGGTTCATAAATTCGAATAATATTTGTGTTACTTGGTCTTCCCCCTTAGGGGTATGCATATTATCCTATAACTGACAGCATTATTCAGGATAGATACTGAAATGTTCTTTTTTCAGGATGACTGCAATGCCATTCCTCTTCAAGTTGTCATTCCTTCCATAGTCTACCATATGATTGTCTGACTCAAAATGGCCAATGTCAGTCCCTTTCAGCTCACTAATGCCTAGGATATTGATCTTTATGCATTTTATTTCATTTCTGAGAACTTCCAATTTTCCTAGATTCATACTCATACATTTGACGTTATGATTATTAATGGATATTTGCAGCTGTTTCTTTTCATTTTGAGTCGTGGCAGATCAGCAAATGAAGATTCTAGAAATTTGACTCTATCCACATTGTTAAGGTTGACTCTGCTTTGAGGAGCCACCTCATCCCCAGTCTTAATTTGAGTGTCTTCCAACATGAGGG
>NW_004448583.1:0-1425 GCF_000243295.1 Trichechus manatus latirostris
TATGGAGCAGTTCTACTCTGTCATCTAGGTCACTATGGGTTGGAATCAACTCAACAGCAACGGGTTATGATGGTTATTGCCGTACATTGAACTGAAGTACCTCTAGCGCAGGGCACAGGTCTTTTCCATTTTTGCTTGGCCACAGGGTGCTGTGTCCACAAGAGGCATTTAATAAATTTTGGCTGAATGAATGAATAAATGAACACCTGGCCCTCTGTCCAGTGTTTCTTCAGTCTATCTCTGTTTGAGAACAGGATTTGTTTCTAAATATCCTTGTCAACTATCCACTTGGTCCAGTAACCTGAAAATAAGTATCTTACCATATATTTGACTCTATTGTATTATTACATATCATGCAATATAACTGTTCTTAATAGGTTGAGAGAGACAGAAGAGAACAGGAAGGCGGAAGGAAAATGTAATCTGGGACTTCGGGTCTGAGTCCTTGAAATCCAAAACGAGGAAAAGAAATGAGATAAGCCAACTCTTGCTCTGGAAACTGTTCTCAACCAGGGGTGGTATACTGCTTGCTTATGGTCCATGTGGAAATGTGTGTGGGAGGGGTGGTGGTGGCTGGGGACGGTGTCGGATGATGAAATGACTAGAGCCAGTACTGGCATTAGTTGTCAGTGACTAGAGATACTAAAGGCCCTAGAATGCACTGGGCCCTAGAAAGCATTGCGCTGTCCAAAATATCAGTGTTCCTGTATTAGTTTTCTATTGATGCTATAACAAATTACCACACACTTTGAGGCTTAAGGAGCCCTGGTGGCTCAGTGGTTAAGTGCTCAGCTATTAACTGAAAGGTCGGCCGTTTGAACCCACCAGCTGTTCCACAGGAGAATGATATGGCAATCTTCTTCCATAAAGATTACAGCCTTGGAAAGCCTATAGGGCAGTTCTACTCTGTCCCATATAGGGTTGCTATGAATTAGAACTGACTTGATAGTGGCTGGCAATGGGTTTTGAGGTTTAAATAACATAAATTTATTACTTTACACTTTTTTAGGTCAGGAGTTTTTCACATGGGTATTATTAGGCTAAAATCAAAAGATCAGCCACCAAAGGGCTGGGTTTCTTTCTGGAGTCTCTGGGGGAGAATCCATTACTTTGCTTTTTTCATCTTCTAAAGGTTATTCACATTCCTTAGCTGGAGGATCCCTTCTTCTGTCTTCACAGCCAGCAACAGTGGGTTGAATTCTCATTTGCATCCCTCCAACTTCCTCTTCTGCCTCTGTCTTCCACTTTTAAGAGCGCTTGTGAATACACTGGCCCTGCCTGGATAATCCAGGATAATGTCCTCATCGCAAGGTCAGCTGATCGGCATCCTTAATTCCATCTACAGCGTTAATTCCTCTTTGCCTTGTAACCTAACACAGTCATAGGTTCCAGGATTAGAACGTGGACATCTTTAAGGGTCATCAT
>NW_004448584.1:0-1483 GCF_000243295.1 Trichechus manatus latirostris
GGGAGTATTTCACAATTTGTTGTTAAATGAAAAGAACTGGCTACAGAAGAATATGCAAAGTATGTCACTTTTGTAAATATATATAACGTGGTGTGTGTGTGTGTGTGTGTGTGTTGCTAGTGGTGATTTTTGAGTGGAAGAATCATGGTAGAATTTGTTATTTTATTTTCTTTGTGCTTTCCAAGTTTTATGCATTGAGCACACACCACTTTTATAAATAGAAAATGTTATTTAACAACAGGAACCGCCCTAAATTAGTCTAGCCCTGGGTCTAGCAGAAAGCCTGAAATTCCACCATTACAGCCATCATTTGGTTAAAATTTATGTTCACAGAGGCTCCCGTTACAATAAAAACACCAAAACCAAACCCGTTGCCACTGAGTCGATTCCAACTCAGAGTGACCTTATAGGACAGAGGAGAACTGCCCCATAGGGTTTCCAAGGAGAGGCTGGTGGATTTGAACTGCCGACCTTCTGGTTAGCAGCCAAACACTTAATCACTGCGCCACCAGGGCTCCCCTGTCACAGTCCTAAAGAGGAATAAAACACTGGTCTCTCATCACCTGTTAACATGGAAATGTGAACAAGGGGATGGAGAAATGAACCGTCACTTTGGAACCCTGTGGTCTGCTGGTGGGAAGGTAAAATACTGCAGCTGCTATGGGAACCAGTTGGTGGTTCCTCAAAAAAATTACACATAGAATTACTATATGACCCAGCAATCCCACTGCTAGGTATAGTCTTTTTCTCAAAAGGCTTGAAAGCAGGGACTCAAACAGAGACTTGGACATCAGTGTTCACTGCAGCACTGTTCACAATAGCCAAAGGGTGAAAACAGTTCAAGTGTCCATCAACAGATACACAGACAAACAAAATGTAGTGTATTCATCCATATAATGGAATATTATTCCGCCGTAAAGAGAACTGAAGTTCTGGTAAGTGCTACAACACCGGCGAACCTTTGAAAACATTATGCTGAGTGAAATGTCAGACACAAAAGGGCAAAGAGTGTATGACCCCACTTATATGAAATACTTAAAACAGACAAATGGATAGAGACAAAAGCTTATTGTGGTTACCAAGAGCTAACCAAAAGGTCAGCAGTTCAAATCCACCAGCCGCTCCTTGGAAACTCTATGGAGCAGTTCTGTTTGGTCCTATAGGGTCACTATGAGTCAGAATCAACTCGATGGCAATGGGTATTGTTATTTTTTTTTTTTTTTACCAAGAAAGGTAAAGCGGAAGTTATTGCTTAAGGGGCACTGAGTTTCTCCTTGGGGTGGTGAAAAACTTTTAGAGATAGATAGTGGTGATGGTTATACAATAGTAAAAAAAAGTTGCCACTGAGTCGATTTCGACTCAGTGGCAACTCCATGTGTGTCAGAGAACTAACTGCTCCATAAGGTTTTCAATGCTGTAATCTTTCAGAAGCAGATTGCCAGGCCTTTCTTCTGAGGTGCCTCTGGGTGAGTTCGAACGCCAA
>NW_004448585.1:0-1482 GCF_000243295.1 Trichechus manatus latirostris
TGGGAATGGGGATAGTGTTGGGATTCAAAAGGAGATATGGATGGGGTGGAGGAGTTAGGGATGGGGTTGGGGTTGAGGTTGGAGAAGGGCATAAAGATGGAGGAGGGGGCAGGGGATGGGGATGGATAAATTGGAAAGAAAGACCAAAATCATTCAGGGACCATTTGCTTGATACTTCTGAGATGCACTCTCCCAGAAGTCATCTTGTCATTCTCCTGCTCCTGGGCATGCTGCTAACCCAACCCCACCCATCTCAGATCTACGGTTGCCTCTCCACTCAGGAAACCACCTTCTGGGCCACGTAGTCCAGCCAAACTCAATTTACAATGCTGAAAGCCTTTCTGAAGTCTAATGTCAACCCCTCCTTCTGCGGCAGAATCCAGTCTTGGCTTGCTGACCTCCCCCTTGCAGGCTGCAGCCAGGGATGGTGGGCTGTGACTCAGAGGAAAGCGGGGGGCATAACTGCAGGACCTCTGTCCTGTCCACCCCTCCGGTACAGGAGAATTGGGGATGGGGGAGCAGAAGTGACTCCCAACAGCCTCCTTCTCATTAAAGTATGGAGCTGGAGAGACTAATGGGGGGGCAGCAGACAGGAGCCTTCTTTCTGTCCCTTCCTGCACACAAGTTCCAAGGAAATTTCAGTGTGACTTAATAACAGTCTCTAGCAATGTGCATGGCTCCTGGGCAGGTGGGGAGGGGGTACTGGTCCATGAAGACCAGGCTCAACTCAAACTGGAAGGAGGGAGCCGGACCTGAGCTTGGCAAAGGCAGCGCAGGTGGGGCGGGGCGAGGAGCTGGCCTCTCCCTGTGGCACCTTCACCCAGGAGGATCCTGAGCCTGGGCAGCCCCCGCACTCTCTGCCCTCCCCAGGACGGAACCCAGCTCTGTCCCTGCCTGTCCGACCCTCGGCTCCATGCAGCACCACCGGAGACGGGCTGGAACAGGAGGTGCTGTCCCCACTCATCAGATGGGGATGCCCTTCCACTGCCTGTGTCTTGTGGGTCAGACAATCACCAAGATGGTCAAAGGGTCTGAGCCCAGTGGGGACAGGACGGGTGTACAATGCCATTCTCCTCACATCGCCCTCCAGTCAACCCAAAGAAACTGTGGGGCAAGCAGAGTTGGACCCTGAAGCAGTAGAGACTTCAGTCAGACTCTAGGGGAGACTTCATAACCATGAGGAAACTAATCAAGTTTCCTCCTTGGAGGAAGACGCAGGGGGCTGCCCCGTCAGGCATAAGAAATGACCAGCATGGAGGCAGGGGGATGGATGCGATGACTTCTCAAGAGGATGAGCCCTCTCCACCTGGCCCTTTCCCTCTGACTAGCTGTGCCTTGCCACAATGCACAAACACATCCCCCCACACCTTAGGTGCAGAGAAAACATGCCCACTTGTTAGAGTCTATTCTTAATCCGCCATGCTTCTTGGGGCATTTAGGGAGGGCCTGGGGGACTCCAAGGGGAATGCCAGAACCTTACCT
>NW_004448586.1:0-1482 GCF_000243295.1 Trichechus manatus latirostris
TAGATGGCCGCTCACAGGCTTTTAAGACCCCAGAAGCTACTCACCAAAGTAGAATGTAGAACATTTTCTTTATAAACTATGTTATGCCAATTGAGGTAGATATTCCCCAAGACCATGGTCCCCACAGCCCTCAGCCTAGCAATTCAGTCCCTCGGGGAGTTTGGATGTGTCTATGGAGCTTCCATGACCTTGTCTTGTACAGGTTGTGCTGGCTTCCCCAGAATTGTGTACTGTCTTACCCTGCACCAAAGTTACCACTTATCTATTGTCTTATTTAGTGTTTTCCCATCTCCATCCCTTCCCTCCCTTGTAACCATCAGATTGGTTCTTTTTGTGTGTAAACCTTTTCATGGGTTTTTAAGGTAATAGTCTCATACAATATTTGTCTTTTCGTGATTCACTTATTTCACTCAGCATAATATCCTCCAGATTTATCCATATTGTGAGATGCTTCACAGATTCATCATTGTTCTTTATCATTGCATAATACTCCATTGTGCGTATGTACCATAGTTTGTTTATCCATTCATCTGTTGATGGGCATCTAGGTTGTTTCCATCTTTTTGCTATTATGGACAATGCTGCAATGAACATGGGTGTGCATATGTCTATTCATGTGATGACTCTTATTTCTCTAGGATATATTCCTAGGAGTGGGATTGCTAGGGAATGTATTATCTCTATTTCTAGCTTTTTAACAAAGTACCATATCATTTTCGAAAAAGGTTGTACCATTTTGCATTCCCACCAGCAGTGCGTAAGAGTTCCAGTCTCCCTACGGCCCCTCAAACATTTGCTATTTTCTGTTTTTTTTTTTTTTTTTTGATTCGTGCCAGTAATGTCATGGTAAGATGGTATCTCATTGTAGTTTTGATTTGCATTTCTCTAATGATCTTTAGTGATCAGGAACATTTCTTCATGTGTCTTTTAGCCACCTGAATATCTCCTCTGGTGAAGTGTATGTTCATATAATTTGCCCATTTTTTAATTAAATTATTTGACTTTTTGTTGTAGAGGTGTTGGATTTTCCTATAGGTTTTAGAGATGAGACTTTTGTTGGATATGTCATGGCCAAATTTTTTTTCCAAGTCTGTAGGTTCTCCTTTTACTCTTTTGGTGAAGTCTTTTGAAGAGCATAGGTGTTTGATTTTTAGAAGATCCCAGTTATCTAGCTTATCTCCTGGGGTTTGTGTGTTGATGGTTATGGTTTGTATCCTGTTAATGCCATGTATTAGGGCCTGTAGCATAGGTCCTATCGTTTCTTCTATGAAATTTATAGTTTTTGGCTTTATATTTATCTTTGATCCATTTTGAATTAGTTTTTGTGTATGGCATGAGGTATGGGTCCTATTTCATTTTTTTGCAGATCAATATCCAGTTTTGCCAGCACAATTTGTTAAAAAGACTGTCTTTTCCCCCATTTGGTGGACTTTGGGCCCTTGTCAAAGATCAGGTGACCGTAGGTGGATGGATTTACATCTG
>NW_004448587.1:0-1482 GCF_000243295.1 Trichechus manatus latirostris
GCTGAAGTTCCGAAATGACGGCCTGCTGGGGAATTGTCTTCCGGCAAGGGCCAGATGGGATTGAGTCGCTCCCACGAGACAGGTGTTGAGATGTGTGGACTCTGTTTAACACTGAGGATTTGGGGCCCAAGGTTCTTCCATTCAGATTATTTGGCTTCTCTCCCCATTTCCATGAAAACTGGCACTTGTTCAAGTCCTTGGATTTGCTGCCGCCAGGGGGAGCAAGCTTCTGGATACAGCTAAGCCTGCGTGTGGGATGAAGAGGAAAAGTGATGAGGGCTTTACTGAAGTGGTCACTCATCTCAGCCGCTTCCTCTTACCTCTCAGGACAGGAGGAATGAAGGGACAGGTTCACAGATGTTCCTCTGCCAGGGGCTGCTTAAGACCTTCTCCCCTGGCCTCACTGAGGGGGCAGGCACTGCACAGAGGGAGATGCAGGCCTTGGCAAGGGGCCTAGAAGGGGCTCATGGACCCCCGAGCCACCAGGGTCCATCGGACATCCTAAGTGAGGGAGGGTCCAGAGGCCTCTCCAGGTGTCAGGGCATAAATTTCAGGGCTGACAAGAGCCAGACATCATTTTTCGGAATTTTTGTTGTTATTAGGTTCCGTTGAGTCAGTTCCGACTCATAGCAACCTTACGTACAACAGAACGCAATACTGCCCAGTCCTGCGCCATCCTCACAATTGTTGTTATACTTGAGCTCATTGTTGCAGCCACTGTGTCAGTCCATCTTGTTGAAGGTCTTCCTCTTTTTCGCTGACCCTCTACTTTACCAAGCGTGATGTCTTTCTCCAGGGACTGGTCCCTCCTCATAGTATGTCCAAAGTATGTGAGACGAAGTCTCACCATCATTGCTTCTGAGCATTTTGGCTGCACTTCTTCCAAGGCAGATTTGTTGGTTCTTCTGGCAGTCCATGTTTTCGTTCTTGTTATGTGCCGTCGAGTCCGCTGCAGCTCACAGCGACCCTATATACAACAGAACAAAACGCTGCCTGGTCCTGCGCCACCCTCACAATTGTTACGTTTGAGCCCATTGTTGCAGCCACTGTGTCAATCCATCTCATTGAGGGTCTTCCTTTTTTCACTGACCCACTAGTTTACCAAGCATGATGTCCTTCTCCAGGGACTGGTCCCTCCTGATAACATGTCCAAAATATGTGAGAGTCCATGGTATATTCATTATTCTTCCCCAGCACCATAATTCAAAGGCGTCGTTTCTCCCTTGGTCGTCCTTATTCATTGTCCAGCTTTCACATGCCTATGATGTGGTTAAAAACACCACGGCTTGGGTTAGGTGCACCTCAGTCCTTAAAGTGACATCTCTGCTTTTTTAACACTTTAAAGAGATCTTTTACAGTAAATTCGCCCAATGCAGTGCGTCGTTTGATTTCTTGATTGCTGCTTTCATGGGCATTGATTGTGGATCCCAGTAAAATGAAATCCTTGGCAACTTCAGTCTTTTCTCTGTTTATCATGATGTT
>NW_004448588.1:0-1482 GCF_000243295.1 Trichechus manatus latirostris
ATATAAAGCCTTGAAGGAAAAAAACCGCCAGCCAAGAATTATATATCCAGCAAAACTGTCTCTCAAATATGATGGCAAAATTAGGGAATTTCCAGATAAACAGAAGTTTAGGGAATTTGCAAAAACCGAACCAAAATTACAAGAAATACTAAAGGGAGTCCTCCAATTAGAAAATCAGTAACGTCAGATAACAACCCAAGACTAGAACACAAGACGGAGCAACCAGATATCAACCCAGATAGGGAAGTCACGAAAGCAAATCAAAGCTAAAACACTGAAAATAGGGAAACAGATGTCAATATGTAAAAGATGGCAACATTAAAACAAAAAAGAGGGACTTAAAAATGTAGACACAGATTTTGCATATGGAGAGGAAGTCAAGGCGATATAAAGAAATAAAAGCCTGGTATAAACTTAGAAAAACAGGGGTAAATACTAAGGTAACCACAAAGGAAACTAACAATCCTACAAGTCAAAATAAAAAACTAGAAAAATATAACAACTCAGCAAACACAAAATCAACAACAATGAAAAAGATGAAAGAAAATACATAAAGAAAACCGACTCAGCACAGAAAATTAAGTGGAACAAAGAAACTGTCAACAACACACAAAAAAAGACATCAGAATGACAGCACTAAACTCATACCTATCAGTAATTATGCAGAATGTAAATGGACTAAATGCACCACTAAATAGAAAGAGAGTGGCAGTTTGGATAAAAAAACATGATCCGTCTATATGCTGCCTACAAGGGACACAACATAGACTTAAAGACACAAACAAACTGAAACTCAGAGGATGGAAAAAATATATCAAGCAAACAACATTCAAAAAAGAGCAGGGGTGGCAATATTAATCTCTGACAAAATATACTGTAAACTAAAATCCACCACAAAGCATAAGGAAGGACACTATATAATGATTAAAGGGTCAATACACCAGGAGAACATAACCATAATAAATATTTACACACCCAACACAGGGCTCCAATATACATAAAACAAACTCTAACAGCACTGAAAAGAGAGATAGACAGCTCCACAATAGTAGTAGGAGACTTCAACACACCACTTGCGATGAAGGACAGAATATCCAGAAAAAAGCTCAACAAAGACATGGAAGAGCTAAATGTTACAATCAACCAACTTAATCTCACAGACATATACCAAACACTGCAACCAACAGCAGCCAAGTATACTTTCTTTTCCAGGGCACATGGAACATTCTCCAGAATAGACCACATATCAGGCCATAAAGCAAGCCTTAACAAAATCCAAAACGTCAAAATATTACAAAGCATCTTTTTGACCATAAAGCCATAAAAGTGGAAATTAACAACACAAAAAGCAAGGAAAAAAACTCAAACACAGGGAAACTGAACAACACCTTGCTCAATAACTACTGGGTTATAGAAGAAATTAAGGATGGAATAAAGAAATTCATAGAATCAAACGAGAATGAAAACACATCCTACCAGAAC
>NW_004448589.1:0-1481 GCF_000243295.1 Trichechus manatus latirostris
CCTAAAACATCAAATGAAGAGATAAAGAACTCAGCCAAGCACCAAATGGAGTGAGAAAACTGACAGAGAACGGAGAGCGAGGAGAGATTCACGCAGAGGTCCCCTATCAGCTAATGCAGCGTGGATCCGCCATCTTGGACTCCTATCGGAGACCAGCAAACAGGGGTACACGAAAGCAGCTTCACGGAGCTTCCAGCGGGACAAAACAACCAGTAATTTGCAATATACGCTTTCCCACCCCCAACCCTTCTTCACCCCCACTCGGCCTCCTCTGCTTCCCACGGCCACAATCTCTTGTCCGGGAAGCACCGGCTGCTTGCATTCCACACACCTGAATGGGCAGCCTCTCTGAGTGCCATTTGTTGGCTAATGGTGTTGCTTTTTTTCTGCTTCTTTTGACTTCGTCCTTAGCTCTCACCAACCCCTGCTCCTTTCGCTCAAATACCTGGCTCCGTGCGCCATCTTTGCTTCTTCCTGAGGGCATGTGGAGCTCTGTTCGAGTGTGGAGCTGCTTCCCGGTCTGGGCTGCCGCGCTGGTGAGATCCCAGGGCTTTTGTTTGTTTGTTTGTTTTGAATTGTTTGCTTGTTTTCTTTTCCTTTTCTTGAGTTGGGAGCCCGTTCTGGCCAGGCAGTGCTGCGTGGCTTGGAACCTACCCCCTCGGCTTGCACAGATGTGCAGAGGGATCCCTGAGGACATTTCTTTTTTCATTGTTTTTGTTTTTTTTTTTTTCCTGTTTTTGGGGGCTTTTCTTGTTCTTTTTTTTTTTTTAATTTGTTTTGTTTTCTTTTTCCTCTCTTTCCCTTTTTGTCTTTCTTCATTGCTCAGTTTCTCATCTCTCTGTATCTTCCTTCTCTTTCTGTTCCCTGAATACCAGGCATTGTATACCTCTACACCTTCTAGCCAGGCTGCTGTACTGCAACACCTGAGAGCAACTTCCCCAGACCTCACAGCTGCACCGGTGGGATCCCTGGGAACTTTGCAGTTCTTTAACCTTTCTGATTCTTATTTATTCATTCTTCTATTTTCTTCCGACTCCCCTTTCTGTTTTTCTCCATTTCATAGTCTCTCATCTCTCCACTCCAACGGCAAGCTCCCCTAGCATTCTTTTTTGTTTGATTTGTATGCTTTTGGCTGCTGTTCCTCTCTCCTCTCTCCCATATCCATCTTAGCTCCAGACATAACAATCTCCCCGCTAAATCCTGCCTACCTGCACTGTGCGCGTAACATCACACCACCAAGCAGCACAGGCACGGCCCACTGGAACCTGCCCTGCACTGATTACCGATCCGCCCTGGTGGCTGTAGTAAGTGCCACAAACAACCCATCCCAGTAACTCCTCTTCAGCTAGACCTGCCCTGCCGTACCATATCTGAGTGACTGACCCTGCCAAGTGGAGAAGGAGGTGAATAGTATTGTGCCCACAGACGAGCAAACAACAGAGAACACACAGCCTGCCTGCTCAGACATAGCCAAATTAAAA
>NW_004448590.1:0-1481 GCF_000243295.1 Trichechus manatus latirostris
AAAGAGAAGAACGAAGTAGGAGGACTCACACTTCCTAACTTTAAAACATGCTGTGCAGCTACAGTAATCAAAACAGCTTGATACTGGTTTAACAATAGATACATAGACCAATGGAATAGAATTGAGAGTCCAGAAATAAACCCACACATCTATGGTCAACTGATTTTTGACAAGGGTGCTAAGTCCATTCAATGGGGAAAGAAGATCTCTTCAATAAGTGGTGCTGGGAAAACTGGATTTCCAAATGCAGACAAATGAAACAGGATCCATGCCTCGCACCATACACAAAAACAAATTCAAAATGGATTAAGGCCCTAAATGTGCAAACTAAAACCGTGAAATTCTTAGAAGAAAATGCAGGGGCAACACTGTTAGGCCTAAGTTTTAACAATGTATTATCTAATATAATAACAAAAGCACAAACAGCAAAAGACAAAATAAATACATGGGACCTCATAAAAATTAAAAACTTTTGTTAAGCAAAAGACTTTACGAAAAAATTGAAAATACAAGCTACTGACTGGGATAATATCTTCGGAAACTATATATCCAATAAGAAGCTAATCACCAAAATATATACAAAACTTTGACAACAACAAAAGACAAATAACCCAAGCATAAAATGGGCAAAGGACTTGAATAGACATTTCACCAAAGAGGACATTCTGATGGCCACCAGACACATAAAAAGATGCTCAGCATCATTAGCTGTCAGAGAGATGCAAATCAAAACCACAATGAGACACCATTTTACTCTGAGTAGGATGACAAAGATAAGAAAAACAGAAAATAACAAATGTCGGTAAGGATGTGGGGAAATATGAACACTTAGCCATTGCTAGTGGGAATGCACAATGGTACAGCCATTGTGAAAAGCAATGTGGCAGCTCCTAAAAAAATGAATAAATAAAAATAGAACTACCATCACCAAAAAAAAAAAAAGTTGTCATCAAGTTGATTCTGACTCATAGCAACTCTATAGGACAGAATAGAACTGCCCCGTAGGATTTCCAAGGAGTGGCTGGTAGATTCAAACTGCTGACCTTCTGGTTAGCAGCTGTAGCTCTTAACCATTGTGCCACCAGAACTACCATATGACCCACAATTACACTCCTAGGTATATGCACAAAAGACTTGAAAGCAGAGACTCACAAAGAGACTTGTACATCAGTGTTCAATGCAGCACTATTCACAATAGCCAAAAGGTGGAAACAATCTAAATGCCCATCAACAGATGAATAGATAAACAAAATGTGGTGCATACATACAATGGAATACTACTAAGCCAGTAGGAGAAATGAAGTCTTGATACATACTTCAGTATGGATGGATCCAGCTTGAAGACATTATGCTGAGTAAAATAAGCCAATCACAAAAAGACAATATTGTATGACATCACTTATATAAAAAGACAAGAAAATGCAAATGAACAAAGACAAAAGTTTATTAGTGGTTGTTGTTAGCTGCCATGAAGTCAGCCC
>NW_004448591.1:0-1421 GCF_000243295.1 Trichechus manatus latirostris
GAATTCTCCAGTGAAGCCATCTGGGCCAGGGCTTTTTTTTGTCGGGAGTTTTTAAATTAGCTTTTCAATCTCTTCTTTTCTTATGGGTTTATTTACTTGTTCTACCTCTGTTTGTGTTAGTTTAGGTAGGTAGTGAGTTTCTAGAAATTTGTGCATTTCCTCCAGGAAATAGTATTCGGTTATGATTCTTTTAATTTAAGTTGGATCTGTTGTGATATCCCCCCTCTCGTTTCTTATATGGGTTATCTGTTTCCTCTACTGTTTTTCTTTTGTCAGTTTGGCCAATGGTTTATCAACTTTGTTGATCTTTTCAAAGAACCCGCTTTTGGTCTTGTTAACTCTTTCAATTGTTTTTCTTTTCTTTTTTTTATTTATGTAATTAAATGAAGTTTACATTTCAAGTTAGTCTCCCATACAGAATTTTTTTTAACATATATTGTTATGAGACCCCAACTACTCACCCCATTCTGTGACAGCACACTCCCCCCCTCCACCCCTGATTCCCCATGAACACCCAACCAGCTCCCCACTCTCTTCGCCCTCCCCTCTAACCTCCGGACAGAAGCCACCCCCCGGTCTCCTATATCCACTTGTCTAAGAGGCACACTCCTCCCGAGCATCACCCCACATCCCACAGTCCAGTCCAATCCCTGCCTGAAGAGCCGGCCCTGGAAACTGACCCAGTTCTGGGGTGACAGAGAGACCAGGGGCCATGCCCTTCTGGGGCGCCCCCAGTCCCAGTCAGACCATTAAGTCTGGTCTTCCCACTAGTATCTGAGTCCTGCATCCCATCGTTCTACTGCTCCATCAGGGACTCTCTGTTGTGTTCCCTGTCAGGACATTCACCGGTGGTAGCCGGGCACCATACAGGTCCTCTGGTCTCGGGCTGATGAAGTCTCTGGTTCATGTGGCCCACTCTGTCTCCTGGGCCAATTCTCTCCCTGTGCCTTTGGTGCTCCTCGCTCTCCTCTACTCCAAGTGGCTGGGACCAATTGATGCATCCTAGATGGCCGCTTGCAAGCCGTTAAGACCCCAGACATCACTCACCAAAGTAGGATGCAGAACATTTTCTCAATAAGGTTTGTTATGTCAATTGACATAGATGTCCCCTGAAAGCACGGTCCCCAGACCCCGTATCCTTGCTACTCTGTCTCTCAAAGTATTTGATTGTATTGAGGAAACTTCTTAGCTCTGGTCCAGTCCAGTTGTGCTGGCTTCCCCTGTAGTGTGTGCTGTCCTTCCCTTTACCCAAGACCATTCCTATCCACTATCTAGTCAGCGAACAACCCCCACCCTCCCTCCCTACCCCCGCAACCACCAAAGAATGCCCTTCTCCATGTTCAAACCCTTCCCTGAGTTCCTACAATAGTGGTCCCACACAGTACCTGTCCCTCTGTGCCTGACTAAATTCACTCAGCATA
>NW_004448592.1:0-1480 GCF_000243295.1 Trichechus manatus latirostris
TTTGGTTTGGCTGAGAATATCCGCCATGGGCCTCAGTTTCCCAGAAGTGCCATAAGAAAATGCCACACAGTGGGTGGCGTTTAAGAACGGACATTTATTGCCTGACAGTTCTGGAGGCTGGGAGTCTGGATTCCGGGTGTCAGCAGGCCAGCGCTCTGTCCATTCCGGGGGATGAGCCATCCTTGTCCGCTGCAGTTTCTGACAGCCCCAGGCCTTTCTTGATGTCCTTGACTTGTCGAGGATCTTCACACCCTGCCAGCCTGTGTCTCTGTGTGTGTGTGTGTGTGTGTGTGTGTCTGTGTGTGTCTGTGTCTGTGTGTGTGTGTGGTTCTGTCTCCCTGTCTGCTCTCCCCTTTTGTAAAATGCCACTCAGGAGGGATTAGGATCAGGACCCACCCTACTCCAGAGTGACCCCGTTAACATGACTCATGGCGTCTGCAAAGAAAAACTATTTCCCCAAACAGGGTCTCAAGTTCACAGGTGCTGGGGTTAGGACTTCCACACACCTTTGTAGGGGCACAACTCAACCCCTAACAGATGGCATCTCTGTTTCTGCCAAGGGATTCCCAACTGCTCCTCAGCCTGCTCCCACCACGTGCACAAGCACACACACACACACACACACACACACACACACACATGCTCACACATGCACCACGCACTCACACACACATCCACACATCACACACACATCCACACATCACACATACATGCTCACACATGTACCACACACACATACACACACAGCACACACACTCAAATACACATACACACATCACACACACTCACACATAGACACATACATCACACATACTTGCACATACACACATGCTCACACACACACCACACACACAATATTCACACACACCACTCACATATACCACACACATGCATACACTCATATTCACACACTCACACACACACACACGCACATACACGCAATACACACACCACACACATCACACATACAGACACACCACTCTCACACACCACATCACATACACTACACACACACCACACACACACCACATCACATACACTACACACACAGACACCACACACATCACACACTCATACACACAAGTGCACACATACCACACACATATACATGCACACACTCATACACACACCACATATACCATACATACTGTCACACACACATACACACTACATATACACACACCACACACATATACATACACACCACACAAACACACACAGTCATACACGCACACATCACACACGCGTGCACACACCGCCCAGCCCCCCCACCCCTATTAAGAGGCACACGGAGATGGTTCAGTCTGCCGCTCTGGCACCTAACTTCACGGGGCCACGGGAGGCCGGCGGGCAAACCTGGAAGCCTGCAGACAGTAGACACAGAACTAGGACAAATTGCATAAATATGCCCCAATTGTCCAGGTGACGTCACGTACCCCTCCCCGAGCAGGCAGAGAGCCCAGCGGAAGGTCAGGCCAGG
>NW_004448593.1:0-1480 GCF_000243295.1 Trichechus manatus latirostris
ACCCCCCAGCGCGGCCCCTCCACCCGGCCCTCCTGGGCCTGTACCCCCCAGCGCGGCCCCTCCACCTGGCCCTCCTGGGCCTGCAGGCTCCGAAAGCTGGACCTGCTTGGAGCCAGGGGCATGTGGTACCATTTCCCCCAGTTGTGGGACTGGGCTCTCACTGCTGAGGAGCCATTTGGGGTGTCTTACTAGTCCAGGAGTGCACTTGATCAGATGACACATTTCTGTAGTAATTAGTGATCTGTCCTCGCTGGTCGTCACTCCCCGAGCAAACATGAGCAGCTGCTGCCTGCTGGCTTGTGCGGCCTTCTCTGACAGACCGCATAGAGTGCGGGAAGGACGGAGGGACCGGCCCAAGTGCGGGACCTTCCCCCTCCAGAAGGTGAGAGCAGGAGGCAGGGTCTGTGGGGCAGCGTGGAGTCCAGCCTCAGCCTCCAGTCACCTTAATGTGGAGATGCACATCCTAACGTCTCCCTCTGAGAGGAAACAACAGGATGCGTGGTTGTTGCCGAGCGCCTGCAGGGCCCACAGGAGACGCGTTTTAGCCAGAGGAGCGAGGGCCTTAAATCCCCAGTGACGAGGCTTGTAGGAGAAGCTCCGTGCAGGCGGGGACCTCAAGCTGCCCGGGTTTCCGGCGGTCCCGGCACCAGGCTCTCAGAGGACAGTGTCTTCTTGAGGTGTGTGGCTTGTTTCCACAGAAATCCATGAAAACGTCATCAGTCCCTCGGACCTGAGCCACATCAAGGAGGAGGTCCTGCAGAGCCGACACGCGGAGCTGAAGGAGAAGCTGCGCAGCATCAACCAGGGCTTCGCGCGCCTGCGGAAGGTCAGCCACCTGGGCTACGGCACCGAGCATGGTGAGCGGGGGCGTGGGGCGCTGCGGTGTGCGTGTGCGTCCTGCTGTGTTGCCACCCCGTGTGTGTGTCCTGCTGCGGTGTCGCTCCTGTGTGTGCACGCGTGCATGTGTGCGTGTACAAGGTTCTTCTGGAGCGTGCCCAGCCCACCCCCTCATCTGGACCCACAGCCCTGTCTGTGCCTGTCTCCTGCACCCCACCTGTTGTGGAGGCCTCAGTGAGCCCCCAGTGCATGCTGGCATGGCGTTGGGTCCGTGCACACACGCACGTCTGTGATGTCAGACCAGGGCTGTCCAGCGCCGAGCTCCCAGCAGGACTCGGTGAGCGTGGCCTCTGCTGTTAGCTAAATGATGGCCCCCCGCTCTCTCTCTCCTCTTCGTCTTGGGCCTTCTTCCTGGCACCTGATTCCAGCCGGGTCTCCCCAGCAGATTCCCCCGTAAGATCTGGGGCCCTTTGGGGCCAGCACAGGAGGCAGCGGGGGCAGCCTGGAGGGCCCCACGCAGGCAGGCAGGGGGCTCGGCCCAGGCTGCTGGCACTGCTCCTGTACCCACGTACGAGACCCGTTCTAGTCTAGTTCCGTCTGGTTCGCTCGAGACCCGTTCTAGTCTAGTTCCGTCTGGTTCGCT
>NW_004448594.1:0-1480 GCF_000243295.1 Trichechus manatus latirostris
TGTTGTTGGTATTTGGATGGGGATTGCATTGTATTTGTATATTGCTTTGGGTAGAATTGTCATTTTCACAATGTTGAATTTACCTATCCATGAGCATGGTATGTTTTTTCATTTATGTAGATCCCTTTGGGTTTCTTGCAGTCGCGTTTTGTAGTTTTCTTTGTATAGGTCTTTTACAACCCTGGTTAGATTTATTCTTATTTTATTTTTTTAGGGGCTATTATAAATGGTATTGTTTTCCTGATTTCCTTTTCATCGTTCTCTTTATTTGTGTATAGGAATCCAACTAATTTTTGTATGTTTGTTTTGTATTCTGCTACTCTGCTGAATCTTTCTCTTAGTTCCAGTAGAAGTCTTGTGGAGTCTTCAGAGTTTTCTATGTATAGTAACATATTATCCACAAACAGGAACAGTTTAACTTCTTCATTACCAGTTTGGATGCCCTTTATTTCTTTTTATTGCTTTATTGCTCTAGCTAGAACTTCCAGCACAATGTTTAATAGGAGTGGTGATAAAGGGCATCCTTGTCTTTTTCCTTTTCTCAAGGGGAATGTTTTCAGCCTCCATCCATTAAGAATGATGTTGGCCATTGGTTTTGCATAAATGCCCTTTATTATGTTGAGAATTTTCCCTTCTATACCTATTTAATTGAGAGTTTTTATCAGGAATGGGTGTTGGACTTTGTCGAATGCCTTTTCTGTGTTAGTTGAGATGATCATGTGATTCTTTTCTTTCCTTTTATTTATGTGGTGGATTGCGTTGGTTGATTTTCTACTATTGAAACATTCTTACATACCTGGTATGAATCCTACTTGGTTGTGGTGTATTATTTTTTTGATATGATACTGAATTCTATTGGCTAGAATTTGGTTGATAATTTTTGCATCTATATTCACGAGAGATATTGGTCTGTAATTTTCTTTTTTTGTGACGTGTTTGCCTGGGTTTGGTATCAGTGTTATGCCAGCTTCATAGAATGAGTTTGGAAGTGTTGCTTCCTTTGCTATGCTCTGAAATAGTTTGAGTAATACAAGTACAAGCTCTTCTGTGAATGTTTTGTGGAATTCTCCAGTAAAGCCATCTGGGCCAGGGCTTTTTTTCCTTGAGAGTTTTTTTTTATTACGTTTTCGATCTCTTCTCTGGTTATGGGTCTGTTCAGATTTTCAACATCACTTTGTTGTAGTTTGGGTAGTTACTGTGTTTCTAGAAATTTATCCATTTTCTCTACGTTTTCAAATTTGTTGGAGTATAGTTTTTCATAATATTCTGTTATGATCCTTTTTATGTCAGTTGGGTCTGTTGTAATGTCACCCATTTGATATTTTATTTGGGTTATTTGCGTCCTCTCCTTTTTTTCTTTTGTCAGTTTGGCCAGTGGTTTGTCGATTTTGTTGATTCTTTCGAAGAACCAACTTTTGGTTTTGTTGATTCTTTCTATTGTTTTTCTGTTCTCTACTTCATTTATTTCTGCCCTGATCTT
>NW_004448595.1:0-1480 GCF_000243295.1 Trichechus manatus latirostris
TTCCAAGGCTGTAATCTTTACAGAAGCAGACTACCACATCTTTCTCCCTCGGAGCAGCTGGTGGGTTTGAACTATCTACCTTTCAGTTAACATCTGAGCACTTAACCACTGATCCACCAGGGCCCCTAAGTCCCAAAAGTCTAACCACGCATAAAATGTGCTGAGAGGTTATGCTGACATAGGCAGAGGAAGGCAGTCCAACCAGGGGTCCAGAATGTGAGCCAAGCGTGGAAAGTGTTTGGAAGCCAGTTCAAACAGGGACAGGAAGATCTGAAACCATACCTGAGAGGCAATCTTGTGGGCACAGTATTGCTAAAGCCTGACTTTGTCAAATGGAGCTGAAGGCAGCCAAACAAGCAGAAGATATAGTCACAGACTAGGGTCAAATTTTACTGATCAAAAGGGGCTGCACCCAGAAAGTTATTTTTACTCCTTTAAACGCAGACATAGCAGGTGCTATTACAAAAGAGATTTTGTGTCTGAAAGATTATTTTTTTTCTTCAAAAGCGATGAGAGTTTGCATAACACTCTTAGGATAGAATTCGTCCCCTTCCTTTCGAGGAGAGAAGCAACTCAATCTGAAAAAAGGGAGAAACAGAATAAAAGTATCAAGAATCCTGAGTTCTAATTTGACCTTTGCTATAATGCTGTAACCTTGTGCAAATCGCTTAATCTTCTGCTTCTCAACTCTGAAATAAGTATAATAATAACTGATTGCTTGCTTCTATTAGAATATATTATATAAACTTAATATAAGAATCTGATTTTTAAAAAAAATTCAAACCCAAATTAAACAAAACATCAGAATGTTGATAACCGTTGAAGTTGTGTGATGGATCCATGAGGGAAGGATCATTATACTATTATATCATTTATTGTATTAAAAAGTAAACACAGGAAATCGAATCTTCACAGAAGATAAAAGACTATACGTTTCTGTGGCAAAAGACGCACCCATAATGCAGATGTTCTGGAATAAATGGGTCACTGGGAAATTATCAAGGATTCAAAGAGCATCTAATTTTTGCTTTCCCAGGGCAGGAACATTTCCGAAGAAAAATGCTTGGAGAAGTAAGTCCTTTCAAATGTCAGGTGGCAGTATTACTGAGGTGCTATTCAAGGATTATTTCGGAGAAAATGGAGATCATTTCTGGGCTTCTCTCTGTAGTAAGATGAGCACAATAATTTTGCCTTTCTAGGCTCAATAAGGAGAATTGAGCTCATTAACTCTTGAGTTCAGAATTACCAGTCTGTGACTCTGGAGCTACACGTAGCTCTCTAGAGGCTCATATGCAGCCTTTGAAGAAAGCCAGAGAGAAAAAAAAAATAGATTCTTGTAATTCATATTAATGATGTGAAAAAGAATAATACCATATACTTTGAAAAACCCAAAGAAAATATAGTGAAACATTTCAAATGCAGATGACTAAATAATGTAGTTTTTTTTTTTTTTTTTTTTTTTTTTTTTTTTTTTTTTTTT
>NW_004448596.1:0-1480 GCF_000243295.1 Trichechus manatus latirostris
TAGAGTTGTGGTTAGGGCTCTATCAGTCAGGGTTCAGTTGCATGTAGGAGAATCCACCTCAGTTATTTTAAAGAGAAAGATTTAACACAGGGAATAAGTGTGCAACAAAATTGTTGGAAAGTGTCATGGATTGAACTGTGTTCCCCAAAAATGTCTGTCAACTTGGCTAGGCCATGATTCCCAGTATTGTTGATCATCCACCATTTTGTCATCTGCTGTGATTTTCCTATGTGTTGTAAATCCTATCTGTATGATGTTAATAAAATGGGATTAGCGGCAGTTATGTTAATGAGGCATGACTCAATCTACAAGATTAGGTTGTGTCTTAAGGCAATCTCTTTGGAGATATAAAAGAGAGAAGGAAGCAGAGAGACAAGGGGACCTCATACTGCCAAGAAAGCAGTGCCGGGAGCAGAGAGTGTCCTTTGGACTGGTGGTTCTTGCATGGAGAAGCTCCTAGACCAAGGCAAGATTGATGACAAGGATCGTCTTCCAGAGCTGACAGAGAGAGAAAGCCTTCCCCTGGAGCTGGAGCCCTGAATTTGGACTTCTGGCCTTCTAGGCTGTGAGAGAGTAAATTTTTCTTTGTTAAAGCCAACCACTTGTGGTGTTTCTGTTATAGCAGCACTAGATGACTAAGACAGAAGGGTTAGAGAAGCAGGCCCCACGCTGGCCCTCCAGGAACTACTACCAAAATGACAACCAAAACCAGCAGGGCAAAGGGAGTACGGCCTCAGCACAATCAGGAAGTTGGGGTATCAGGAGAGTGATGGGCTTGGTTCCAACTTAACTGTGTGTTTGGGACCAGGAGCCACTGCCTTCACTCTTGGCTAAAAACACACCATCTTTTGCACAACATGATGGACATAATCAATGTCACTGAATTGTACTTATAAAAATGTTGGATGGGCAGATATTTATGTATATATTTTTACCACAATGAAAACAAACAAACCATGCAATGCGGTTGTTGTCAGCTACAGTCGAGTTGGCTCCGACTCATAGCAACCCTGTGTACAACAGAATGAAACATTGTCTGGTCCTGCGCCATCCTCACAATTGTTGTTATGTTTGAGCCCATTTTTGCAGCCACTGTGTCACTGTGTCATCTGGTTGAGGGTGTTCCTCTTTTTCACTGACCCTCTGTTTACCGAGCATGATGTCCTTCTGCAGAGACTGGTGCCTCTTGATGACATGTCCGAAGTACAGGAGATGCAGTCTCGCCATCCTTGCTTCTAAAGAGCCCTCTGGCTGTACGTCTTCCAAGACAGATTTGTTTGTTCTTTTGTCAGTCCATGGTATATTCAATATTCTTCTCCAACACCATAATTCAAAAGCATCAATTCTTTGATCTTCCTTGTTCATTGTCCAGCTTTCACATGCATATGAATGACTGAAAATACCATGGTTTGGATCAGGCACAACTTAGCCTCAAAGTGGCATCTTTGCTTTTAACATTTTAAAGTGGTCTTTTGCAGCA
>NW_004448597.1:0-1480 GCF_000243295.1 Trichechus manatus latirostris
GTTTTAAGTCCCTCTTTTTTGTTTTAATGTTGTCATCTTTTACATATTGACATCTGTTTCCCTATTTTCAGTGTTTCAGCTTTGATTTATTTTTGTGACTTCCTTATCTGGGTTGATATCTGGTTGCTCTGTCCTGTGTTCTAGTCTTGGGTTGTTATCTGATGTTATTGCTCTTCTAACTGGAGGACTCCCATTAGTATTTCTTGTAATTTCGGTTTTGTTTTTGCAAATTCCCTAAACCTCTGTTTATCTGGAAATGCCCTAATTTCGCCATCATATTTAAGAAACAGTTTTGCTGGATATATAATTCTTGGCTGGCAATTTTTTTCCTTGAAGGCTTTATATATGTCTTCCCATCGCTTTCTTGCCTGCATGGTTTCTGCTGAGTAGTCCGAGCTTAGTCTTATTGACTCTCCTTTGTAGATGACTTTTAGTTTATCCCTAGCTGCTCTTAAAATTCTCCCTTCATCTTTGGCTTTGGCAAGTTCGATTATAATACATCTTGGTGACTTTCTTTTGGGATCTACCTTATATGGGTTTCGATGAGAATCTTGGATAGATAGCTTGTCATCTTTCACAATATCAGGGAAGTTTTCTGCTAACCTATCTTCAACAATTTTCTCTGTATTTTCTGTTATCCCCTCCTGTTCTGGTGCTCCCATCACTTGTGGTTATTCCTCTTGATAGAATCCCACATACTTCTTAGCATTTCTTCATATTTGTTATCCTTTTATCTGATATTTCCTCAAACAAGTTGGTGTGAAGTGTTTTATCTTCAGTCTCACTAGTTCTGACTCCCATTACCTCAATTCTGCTCCTATGACTTTCTATTGCGTTGTCTAATTCTGAAATTTTGTTGCTAATCTTCTGGATTTCTGATTGCTGTCTCTCTATGGATTCTTTCAGCCTGTTAAATTTGTCATTATGCTCTTCTCTAATCTTTTTCACTTCCTCTATTACGTGTTCTGTGTTTTGCTTAATTTCTTTCCTAATCTCTTGAAAAGTTCTGTATATTAATCTTTTGTCTTCTGTCTCTGATAATTCCAAGAAATTTTCTTCCTCTGGATAATTTCTAGATTCTTTATTTTGTGAGCTTGCTAAAGCCATCATAGACTGCCTCTTTATGTGATTTGATATTGACTGTTGTCTCTGAGCCATCAATAAGTTATTATATTTGTTTATTTTATGTTTGTTTACTATGTCCTAGCTTCTTGTTTTGTTTTGATATGCCCAAATAGGCTGCTGGTATGAGCTAGCCCAGTCACCAGCACCCTTTAAGCTCCAATGTCCTGCCCCCAGGTGGCCCAAACTGCCACTAAGTGCGTGAGCCCAGGAGTCTGCCCATTCCTTCTGTATGGATTCATCTCAGGTGTCCAGGTAGTCAGCCACCAAGTGTGTGGTGCAGGCTCTCACTTACAGTTCTAGACAGGCATGGGTGATTGGTGTAGGCACAGGCATTCAGCTGCAGCACGGGGACACA
>NW_004448598.1:0-1479 GCF_000243295.1 Trichechus manatus latirostris
ATAATGCCTTTCAAAGTAGTAAGTTTGGAGAAATTATTAGAATTTGTTAACAAAAGTTGTTACGACTTACAGAGGACTCACTACACAGATTTCAAATAATTCTTTGACTCTACCTCTTCGGGGCTCTAAACTCGAGGTTTAATGGCCAAATGTATAGATGATTCTCTTTCTGGGTCCAAAGTAAAAATCATTCTATCCCATTTTTGCTTTGCATAAGACACTGTAGCAGTTATCTACACATATTTTCTAGCAGATTATTGGATATATAATATATTATCGATAGGTGCTTGTTCCTTGGTTCCAGATATATCTAGTTAGTTGTAAAAGTTTACATGACATTCAGGGAAGGAATTTCTTCTTTGATGGTTGTTTTTCGTGCTCTCAGTATCAGCTTATTTTTTTTCTTTCCATTCGTTTGGTCTCAAACAAACACCAATGTGAATCATGTTAAACAAATATGATTATTTGATCTATCTCTGAGTATTATGTGTAATTTATCACCCCATATCCATTCTTCTTATTTTAGAACATCAGCACAGTTGTTGTTTTATGTCAGAATCAGAAACCTAAAACCTGATACATGCTGATTTAATTTTGAGAAAAAAAGCTATAAGCCATTTGACATGGCCAACAATGTATCCAGCGTTCACTGCCCCAGCAGCTGTTGTTAATAATTACTCTAGACTGTGGCAACAACAGAGATAAATCTATGAACCACAGGGATATAAAAGCTGGTATACTTCCTGTTTTAGAAACTATGGTGTCGTATTTCTGTAAAACAAATCTAATTTGTTTGACTCCCTCGCTGTCGATTGAGGGTGATTCTAGCATCCATAACATGGCCCTTGAGGCGCTACGGCATTACTTCACTTTCTGCCATGCCACCAATGCACATGACGCTCCATGAAAACCCAATTTCCTAATTATACCATATTTTTTCTAACCTCCTGTTTTTGTGAATGCCGTTCCTTTAATCTAGAATGCCTTTCCTTCTCCTCTTTGCTTAGCACATTCTTATTTATCTTTTCATACCTAGCTCAAATGTTACCTTCACTATAAAGCTTGTTGGCATCCCTTACGGAGAGTCAGTTTCTCTCTCCTCTTGTCACTTTACATCATGTTTTTTATTCAGTGGTTTATATGGTTAAATTAAATATCTTTGCTTAGTTGTTTATTTGTGTTTTGTTTTGTGTTAATTTAAAGTTTCTGAAGAGCACCCTGAGCCTTCTCCAGACATTAAAGTTTATGGGACATTGTTTATCTCTCTATTT
Source organism: Trichechus manatus latirostris (assembly GCF_000243295.1). Taxonomy (NCBI): domain Eukaryota; kingdom Metazoa; phylum Chordata; class Mammalia; order Sirenia; family Trichechidae; genus Trichechus; species Trichechus manatus. The sequence goes on from NW_004448598.1 coordinate 1,272, forward strand.
GCAAAATGGATTTGGGAAACTTACTGAGGAAAATAGAGACATGTAGTTGTTAAATTGAAATAGATAATTCTGAATTCTGTAAAAACGAAAGTCATGTAGTTGACTATACTTATGTCTCTGAGTGTTCAGGAAGCCAAGGGGAAAAAGGGAATTCTATCTGGTAGCAGAATTAAACTTTATTTACTTCATTGTCAAATCTTAATCTTGA
>NW_004448599.1:0-1477 GCF_000243295.1 Trichechus manatus latirostris
AAGGGTCTTCCTCTTTTTCACTGACCCTCAACTTTACCAAGCATGATGTCCTCCTCCAGGGACTGGTCCCTCCTGATAACATGTCCAAAGTACGTGAGACAAAGTCTCACTATCTTTGCTTCTAAGGAGCATTCCGGCTGTACTTCTTCCAAGACAGATTTGTTCATTCTTCTGGCAGTCTGTGTTATAGTCAACATTCTTTGCCAATGTCGTAATTCAAAGGCATCAATTCCTCTTGAGTTTTCCCTTACTCATTGTCCAGCTTTCGCATGCATATGTGGCGATTGAAAATACCATGGCTTAGGTCAGGCGCATCTTAGTCCTCAAAGCGACATCTTTGTTTTTTAACACTTTAAAGAGGTCTTTTGCAGCAAATTTGCCCAATGCAATATATCATTTGATTTCTTTACTGCAGCTTCCATGGGCATTGATTGTGTATCCAAGTAAAATGAAATCCTTGACTACTTCAATTTTTTCTCTGTTCGTCGTTATGTTGCTTATTGGGCCAGTTGTAAGGATTTTTGTTTTATTTATGTGGAGATGTAATCCATACTGAAGGCTGTGGTCTTTAATCTTCATCAGGAAGTGCTTCAAGTCCTCTTTCAGCAAGTAAGGCTGTGTCATCTGCATATCTCAGGTTGTTAATGAGTCTTCTTCCAATCCTGATGCCGCATTATCCTTCATATATAGTCCAGCTTCTTGGATTATTCGCTCAGCATACAGATTGAACAAGTATGGTGAAAGGATCCCACCCTGACACACACCTTTCCTGATTTTAAACCATGCAGTATCCCCTTGTTCTGTTCAAACGACTGCCTCTTGGTCTACGTACAAGTTCTGCATGAGCACAGTTAAGTGTTCGGGAATTCTTCACAATGTTATTCATAATTTGTTATGATCCACATAGTTAAATGCCTTTGCATAGTCAATAAAACACAGGTAAACATCTTTCTGGTATTCTCTGCATTAAGCCAACATCCATCTTGACATCAGCAATGATATCCCTCATTTCACGTCCTCTTCTGAATCCAGCTTGAATTTCTGGCGGTTGCCTGTTGACGTACTGCTGTAACCATTTTTGAATTATCTCCAGCAAAATTTTACTTGTGTGTAATATTAATGATGTTGTTTGATAATTTCTGCATTCTGTTGGATCACCCTTCTTTGGAATGGGCACAAATATGAATCTCTTCCAGTTGGTTGGCCAGGTAGCTGTCTTCCAAGTTTCTTGGCATAGACAAGTGAGCACTTCCAGTGCTGCATCCATTTGTTGAAACATCTCAATTGGCATCCATCAATTCCTGGAGCCTTGTTTTTTGCCAGTGTCTTCAGTGCAGCTTGGACTTCTTCCTTCAGTACCATCAGTTCTTGATCATATGCTACCTCTGAAATGGTTGAATGTCGACCAATTCTTTTTGGTACAGTGACTTTCTGTATTCCTTCTTTTGATGCTTCCTGCATCATTCAGTATTTTTCT
>NW_004448600.1:0-1479 GCF_000243295.1 Trichechus manatus latirostris
GTACACATGGCACAGTGTTCAGCTAACCACTCAGGGGTTCACATGCTGAAAGCTGGATCAGAAATTATAAACTCCAAAGACAGCAAACAACACTGCAATAATAAAATCCTAATAGAAATTTCCTAATTGGGCCCGGTGTCATCTTCTTGGTCTAGAAGCATGTAATCTTAATTTACTAGGTAAGTGAAGAAAATAGAAATGCAGTACTATGTGCTCTGAAAAAATGTATAATTTCCCATTTTCTTAGTATAAAAATCATGATGTCGATCAGTTTAGTTTTTATACATAAGGTATTAATGATTACCTTAATTTATTTAAAGAATTATTTTCCATGTTCATTTATTGATTTATTCTTTCCAACAGTGACTGAGCATCAACTTGCCAAGTGCCAAGCCTGCGCTGAGATACAATGATAAATAAGACTTAGCTCTTGACTCCAAAGTATGCAGTATGGTCAAATAACAAAGAATTGTGTGTCCTTTGTCACAATAGAAAATGTCAGCAGCCTATGATGTAATTATAATCTGACAGAAAAACTAACTATTGTATAATCAAGTGACTTCGTTCAGCGCATATCTACTCTATGATGCTCTGCTACTACGTAAAATTATACTCACAAATGTTCCTTCATAGTATTTTTAAAAGATGAAAAATGCCTGTACACTAAAAATTAATCCCAATTCATTCTAGATATTGTTTTATGTAGAATGAAGATATGAAGATATTAGCCAGAAGAATGAAAAATGAGTGTACCTGCATACAACTGCATGTTCTATTTTTCAGGCTTAACAGCTTAGCTGTAACATTTGTACATTAGCTAAATAACATCTCATGGGAAGCTGGAGATAAAACCTTGATGTCTACTGATTGTACATGTGTGAGTTTGTGCTCTCAAAGGATGGTCCTTAAAAAACTCCCTGCTGGAAGCTATTGTGCATATTGTAAAAGGACTGTTGCTAAGTGCCAATTGAGCTAGTACTGTATACTTGCCATTTAAAAAGAAGATTTCATACCACTTGATTATGTTAAATAGAAATGTTTGAAATTTATACAGAATTACATCAAAATGGCATGGTAGTTATATGTCTAAAGTGCTGTGACTACTCTATCCCATAACTAACGTCAATCTTTCTGGTGGATGGTTTAATGTGAGACTGTCACAGAATGTATTACAAGAGAAATACAGAAAGCCTTGGAATAGTGAGGCCATAAATACATATTGTAATAGAACCTAAATCCATGTTTGCATTGAAATACAGCTACACACACACACATATGCCTAAATTTAGTGTTTCAAATAACACAAATTGAAATCTGAATCTTTAACTATGTACAGCCTCGTCTAAATCAACCAAGCAAGTTTTTTTTTTAATTGTAGTTTAAGTGAAAGTTTACAATTCAAATTAGTCTCTCATACGAAAATTTATATATAGTTATGTGACCCTAATTGCTCTCCCTATACTGTGACAGCACATTCCT
>NW_004448601.1:0-1478 GCF_000243295.1 Trichechus manatus latirostris
CCTCAGAGGACAATTTATAGCAATAGATGCACACATCAAAAAAGAAGAAAGGGACAAAATCAAAACATTAACTACACAATTCTAACAAATAGACAATGGCAAAAAAAATTCCACAGCCACTAGAAGAAAGGAAATAGTAAAGATTGGAGCAGAAATAAATGAAATAGAGAATAGAAAACCAATAGAAAGAATCAACAAAACCAAAAGTTGGTTCTTTGAAAAGATAAACAAAATCAACAATCCACTGGCCAGACTGACAAGAAAAACAGGAGAGGACGCAAATAACCCAAATAAGAGATGAAATGGGAGACATTACAACAGACTCAACTGAAATAAAAAGGATAATAACAGAGTATTACGAAAAACTATACTCCGACAAATTTGAAAACCAAGAGGAAATGGATAAATTTCCAGAAACACACTACCTACCCAAACTACCACAAAGTGATGTTAAAAATCTGAACAGACCCATAACAAGAGAAGAGATTGAAAAGGTAATAAAAAAAACTCCCAACAAAAAAAAACCCTGACCCAGAGGGCTTCACTGGAGAATTCTACCACACATTCAGAGAAGAGCTTATACCAGTACTACTCAAACTATTTCAGAACACAGAAAAGGAAGGGGTACTCCGAATTCATTTTATGAAGCCAGCGTAACCCTGATACCAAAACCAGGCAAAGACGCCATAAAGAAAGAAAATAACAGACCAATGTCTCTCATGAATATAGACACAAAAATTCTCAACAAAATTCTAGCCAATAGAATTCATCATCATATCAAAAAATTAATACGCCATGACCAAGTAGGATTCATACCAAGTATGCAAGGATGGTTCAACATTAGAAGATCAATCAGGGTAATCCATCACATAAGTAAAAGGAAAGAAAAGAATCACATGATCATCTCAATTGATACAAAAAAGGCATTTGACAAAGTCCAACACCCATTCCTGATAAAAGGTCTCAATAAAATAGGTATAGAATTGAAGTTTCTCAACATAATAAAGGGAAGCTATGCAAAACCAATGGCCAACATCATTCTTAATGGAGAGAGGCTGAAAACATTCCCCCTTGAGAAAAGGAACAAGACAAGGATGCCCTTTATCTCCACTCCTATTTAACATTGTGCTGGAAGTCTTAGCCAGAGCAATAAGGCAAGAAAAAGAAATAAAGGGCATCCAAATTGGTAAGGAAGAAGTTAAACTGTCCCTGTTTGCAGACGATATATGATACTAATACACAGAAAACCCTAAAGACTCCATGAGAAAACTACTGGAACTAGTAGAAAGATTCAGCAGAGTAGCAGGATACAAGATAAACATACAAAAATCGGTTGGATTCCTATACACCAATAAAGAGAACAATGAAAAGGAAATCAGGAAAACAATACCATTTTACAGTAGCCCCTAAAAAAATAAAATACTTAGGAATAAATCTAACCAGGGATGTAAAAGACCTATACAAAGAAAACTACAAAA
>NW_004448602.1:0-1443 GCF_000243295.1 Trichechus manatus latirostris
ATTTTTATTTTTTTCAGAAGTTTTGTTTCTCTAGCTATTCTCAATTCATCTCCAATTCTATACAAACAACAATCTCTGTTTCAAAATGGCAGGTTCCCTCTTTCTTCCCCCCCGCCCAATATATTTCCAGAATAATTCTCCTCTCTTTTTCAGTCTTATTCCCTCATATCCTATTAAATGAAAAAATAGCTCTTATTTCATGGATAAGTCAATAATTAAATAACAGTGACATAGCTGCCATGGTAGAAAACTTGCTACTCCAGAGATATACGTAATTCAGAAAATATAAAGACCTAAAAAATGATGCTAACCGAAAAATGTAAACTGTCTATAATGCTGTAGGGTTTAAGTGTTCAACAACTCAAAAAAAAAAATCCATTAAAAATATGCCCACAACTAGGTGTAGAGTCCATTCTATATGAAAAATGCTAGTCACTCAACTCTAATATTCCTAGTTCATCTTCTTAAAAAATGTTTATATTTATAATAGCCTCATTTTTCTATCTCACTTTCACCCTGCCTTTTTAGAAGAAATCTACCTTCAAAGTCCGTCTTCCATTTGTCTGTTGTCTTTCTCTTGGTGTCTTCCACTGAGGTATCCTTTCATGTCTTCCTCATCTCCTTTTCTTCCTATTTCCAGAACTCACCACACCCTTCTCTTTATATTAAATGACTCCAGGAGTTCCATTTCCACCACTGGTGGAGAGTTGATGATTTCTTCCATCTCCATTCCAGGCCGTTATAACATTAAAATGCAATTCTCACAGATCTGCTTTCTCACCATTTCCTAGAACACATTCATCCACTCTTCCTTTTGCACTATTCCTAGGCAACTGCAGTAAAATTCATTTAGAAAGCTTTTAGCTGTCATGAATTTGAGTCCATCATATTTCCTAGAATACTTTATATACAAAGCCTACACAGCAGCTAGGCCACCCCTGTTCCTAAATTCCTGTTACTATAATCAATTTTTTTAAAAAATTAGTTGATGTTTCTTTAGTTATCTAAGCTAATATTACTATCTATAATCAATCCTTTTCAACAATTCATGTGTTGACTCTAAGCAGGGTGGCAAGGATAGATAAGCAGGTGGCGGGGACAGGTGCCTACTGGGCTCACTTGGGACAGGGTCTCACTAGACCCTGATTGAAAACGGGGACAAACTAAAGACAGACAGAAAAGGAAACTCATGGCAGAAAAGCAATATACAACTGATAAATGACAGAAAGTTCTCCAAAGAATGTGCAAAGATAAGAGAAAAAAAATTTAAAGAAGTATGGACATTGGGACCACAAAAACAAAACAAAATGAAACAAACAGACAAAAACGCCAGTAAACTTTTGTTTTTTAAACATTTTACTTTTAGTAAAAGGATGAGGAAATAAAACTCAGAAGAGCAGAAATGTTCGGGTTGCTGAGCTGAAATTTTCACAACTCTAAAAC
>NW_004448603.1:0-1478 GCF_000243295.1 Trichechus manatus latirostris
TTTTTTTTGGGGGGGGGGTTGTTTCTTTCTTGTTTGATATTAATTACAAGCCATGCCTGAGAACATGTTTCCCATGCCCTCCCCAGGTTGGTGACAAAATCACACTTCTTGGAGCTCACCCAATGCATCCTGACCAGCAGCTCAGTGAGAAATAGCGCCCCCTAGCTTCTGTCAGGGAAGAGCACAGCACCTCGCCCGCCCTGTGCCTTTCAAAGAGAGAAACTTAGGGGCATGAGGGGGAGGGAGGCCTTCTGGTCCTCACCTCCCAGAGGGCAGGGATGTCCCTCCTGGCCTCCACCCCAGGTCCTGGCCCTTTGCCAGACCTCCGGAGAAGCACGAAGGCTCCACCTCCTTCTGCAGTCCACCTCCCTCAGGGGAGACGACAGTGTGTGTTTGTCCGGAGAGGTGATGGGAGGAGGTTATGGTCACTAGGAGTGCCCAGGGCATGGGAGACACCGGTAGAGCTGGAAACCCCACCCTCCAGGGAGCTGCAAAGCTGCACTGGGGGTTTTCACTGGGCACAGGGGGCTCACTTTTCAGAGCTAAGCAGGGGACCCCACAAAGCTCAGCTCTGGAGGAAGCAGGGGAGGAGCTGGGCAGTGAGTTCTGAGGAGGCTGAGGGCAGCCATGGGCCGGGGAGGCCAGAGATGGGGTTCTAGTCTCCACCCCTCCCTGACATTTCAGACCGGCCGGCCGGCCCCAGGGTTATGGGGGAATCGGATGGCTCCGTTACCTCAGCTCTACCACTGTGCCCTCGAGCAAGTTTCCTCCCTGTCTGGCTTCTGCCTGCTCCTGTCAGAACGGGAACAATGGTAGTCCCCACCATGGGGCAGCAGTGAGTATTCTGAGCTGGTCTTTGGAGAGCTGAGCACAGTACCCAGCACGCGGCACCCCTCCCCCTCCCCCCGTTCATGTAGCTGCTTTATGTTCGTGTTCACCCTTAGCTCACCCACAGATTAACTGTCATGTAAGTTTCAGTTTGAACAAAAATCTTCCATTGCTTAGAAGAAAAGTTTGAAAACAGCTGACCTCATCCTTCTCCTCATGGACAGAAGAAGGTGCAGAGATGGGGTAGGGGGTACTGTGACTCAGCCACAGCCAGGAGATCAGTGGAGGCCACAGGGCTTTATGGGCCACATAGTACTTAGACTTTTCTTCCATACGAGGTGGAGCCGTTGAGAGGTTTTCTGCAGATAGTTACGAATGTGAATGTTCCAAATGAGGAGCAGGCAGAAGAGTTTGATTTTTTTTTCTTAGTTTGATTCAGCCAATGTGGTTTAGAGTTGTATAAAGCTGGAATGGAGAGTGCAGATCCCAACTCTGCCATTTCCTAACTGTGTGACCTCAGGGACATTACTTAGCTTCAGTTTCCTCATCTGTAAAATGGGCACAGGGCCACCTTCATGGGCTGTGACCTGTGCAGTCACACAGGGCCCTGCACTTAGACAGACCCCATGCTTGGTTTAATGCTCTGCTGT
>NW_004448604.1:0-1441 GCF_000243295.1 Trichechus manatus latirostris
CCGAAGTAAGTGAAACGCAGTCTCGCCATCCTTGCTTCCAAGGAGCATCTGGCTGTGCTTCTTGCAAGACAGATTTATTCATTCTTTTGGTAGTCCATGGTATATTCAATATTCTTCACCAACACCATAATTCAAAGGTGTCAACTCTTCTTCGGTTTTTGTTATTCATTGCCCAGCTTTCACATGCATATGAGGCGATTGAAAACACCATGGCTTGGGTAAGGCACACCTTAGTCCTTAGAGTGACATCTTTGCTTTTCAACACTTTAAAGAGGTCTTTGCAGCAGATTTGCCTAATGCAATGCATCGTTTGATTTCTTGACTGCTGCTTCCATGGGTGTTGATAGTGCATCCAAGTAGAATGAAATCCTTGACAAAGTGAACGTTTTCTCTATTTATCATGATGTTGCTTATTGGTCCAGTTGTGAGGATTTTTGTTTTCTTTATGTTGAGGTGTAATCCATACTGCAAGCTGTAGTCTTTGATCTTCATCAGTAAGTACTTCAAGTCCTCTTCACTTTTAGCAAGCAAGGTTGTGTCATCTGCATAACGCAAGTTTTTAATGAGTCTTCCTCCAATCCTGATGCCCTGTTCTTCTTCATATAGGCCAACTTCTCAGATTATTTGCTCAGCATACAGACTGAATAAGTATGGTGAAAGGATACAACCCTGATGCACATCTTTCTTGACTTTAAACCACACAGTATCCCCAATACCTAGCTACATTGATGAAACTCAAAAAACATTGCACTAAATGAAAGAAGCCAGACCCAAAGAAATGCATTTTGATCAGGACTGCATTGAATCTATTAATCTATTTGGTGAGAATTGGAATCCTATCAAATTACTGAGTCTTCTAATCTATAAACATAGTATATCTTTCTGATTTTTAGCTCTTCCTTAATTTACCCTAGGAATGTTTTTGTTGTTTTCAGTGTATAGATCTTGCACAAATTTTAACAAACATACCTATCGCTGCATATTCATGGTTTTTTGATGCTACAGTCAATGATATTTTGTATTTCATTTTCAATTATTTCTAGCTACTATATTGAAGTACAATTAAATTTTGTACATTAACCTTGGGTTTTGGGACTTTGCTAAATTTACTTATTGGTTTTTTAACTTAGTAGCGTTTATTTAGATTCCTGAAAATTTAGGATCTTCTACATATTTAATAATATACTCTGCATATAGATGTTTGTACTTGTTCGTTTTTAATCCGGATGGCTTTTGTCTTCTTTTCTAGCCTTACTGCACTGGCTAGGACCTCCAGTATAATGTTTAATAGAAGTCATGAGAGGAGATATCCTTACTTTTTTTCTCAAGAGTAGGAGAGCATTTAGTCTTTCACCAATAAGTATGATATTTGTGCTAGGTTGTTTCACGAAACCTTTTATCAGGTTAAAGGAGTTCTCTTCAATAGCTAGTTTGCTGAGAG
>NW_004448605.1:0-1419 GCF_000243295.1 Trichechus manatus latirostris
GAGAAGTTAGAGGGTTGATATGTTGTGGGGTTGTCAACCAATGTCATAAAACAACATGTGTACTACTGTTTCACGAGAAACTATTTGTTCTGTAAGCCTTCACCGGAACTACAATAGAAAATTAAAAAAAAAAATCCTCAACAAAATTCTAGCCAATAGAATTCAGCAACATATCAATAAAATAATTCACTAAGACCAAGTGGGATTCATACGAGGTATGCAGGGATGGTTCAACATTAGATAAACAGTCAATGTAATCCATCACATAAATAAAACAAAAGACAAGAACCACATGATCTTATCAATTGATGCAGAAAGGGCATTTGACAAAATTACCAACACCCATTCATGATAAAAAATCTCAGTAAATTAGGAATAGAAGGGAAATTCTTCAATATAATAAAAGGCATATATAGAAAACCAACAGCCCACATCATCCTAACTGGAGAGAGTCTGAAAGCATTCCCCTTGAGAAGGGGAACCAGACAAGGATGCCCTTTATCACCACTCTAAAATTAAACATTGTGCTGCAGGTCCTATCCAGAGCAGTTAGGCTAGAAAAAGAAACTAAGGGTATCCAAATTGGTAAGGAAGACGTCAAAGTATCTGTATTTGCAGATGATATGATCTTATACACAGAAAACCCCAAAGAATCTAGAAGAAAACTACTGGAACTAATAGAAGATTTCAGCAAAGCATCAAGATACAGATAAACACACAAAAATCAGTTGGATTCCTCTACACCAACAGAGAGAACTTCGAAGAGGAAATCACCAAATCAATACCATTTACAATAGCCCCCAAGAAGATAAAATACTGAGGAATAAATCTAACCAAAGATGTAAAAGACCTATAGTGTCTTGTAGACACTACTGCAAGAAACCAAAGGAGACCCGCGTAAGTGGAAAAACATACTTTGCTCATGGATAGGAAGACTCAACACTGTGAAAACGTCAATTGTACCCAAAGTGGTCTACAGGTACAATGCAATCTCGATCCAAATTCCAACAGCATTTTTCAATGAGATGGAGAAACAAATCACCAACCTCATATGGAAAGGGAAGAGACCCCGGATAAGTAAAGCATTACTGAAGAAGAACAAAATGGGAGGCCTCACACTACCTGATTTTAGAACCTATTATACCGCCGTGGTAGTCAATATAAAATTATTCGTGAGGTTTTGCACAGTAAATCTTCAAAACCTGGGTTATTTGACATATACCACACAGCTCAGTTGGTATCAGCCACATTTCTTTCTCTTTCTCTATTTTTTCCCATACAAAAATTTATACATAACATCGTTATGTGACTCCAACTGCTCTCCCCATACAGTGACAGCACACTCCTCCTTTCCACCCCTGATTCCCCATGTCCATTCAACCAGCTCCTAACCCTCTCTGCCTTCCCATCTCACCTCCA
>NW_004448606.1:0-1476 GCF_000243295.1 Trichechus manatus latirostris
GTGTGTGTGTGTGTGTGTGTGTGTGTGTTGCTGCCCCAAGATCAGAGACCAGATCTGACACGTGCATACAGAGAAACAGACCTAGCACCCCCCTGCAAACTTCCAATCCATATCCCTAAGGGAAGGCAACCTTATCAGAGACAGGGGAGCCATGGGAGAGGGTGGGAGGTAGGAGAACAAGAAAAAGGTTTGTTTTTAAGGGAGCAATAGAGGAGTCACAAAGTATGTTCCCAAGCCCAGCTGAGAGCAAGGGCTTTCTTTGCTGGGTGAATTACTTGATTCTTTTCAAATTGCTTTAAGGCCCTTCCCAGGCTGCTTCCAGGTGCCTCCTTAAAGTTCGCCACTGTTCCTCAGTCTGACAAACTCACAGGACACCCCATTGGTATGCCCCATGGTGCTGTGCTACCCTAGGCCCATGCCTGAGGACGCTGCCCTCACTCCCCTGACAAATATTTCTGGTGGATTTGATCAAAGGCCCGGAAGAAATTCTCCCCTACTTTCAAATCCATCCTAGCTTCCTGCCATCCAGCTGGCCAGAGCTGTGGATACATTGGCCACATCCTCCTCAGAGCCCACACGGCCTCCAGGAACCTCCGGATGATGGAGGGGTGAGAGGAATCTGGGTTTCCTCTGCCCTTGTGAGGATCTTCTGGGATGGAGGGTGCAGAGCCAGATGCAGTGGGGGAGGTGGTGGGAAGCACTGTACCCAGGAACACTGGGAAGGAGGCAATTTTCCCAGGCCATCAGTGGGGTTTTAAAAATGCAAATAGAACAGAGCCTTTGAAATATGCCTGCCATAAAGGGGAAACAGTGGTGGCAGCAGGAGCTGGCTCCAGTGTAGAAAGTCATGAGAATCCTCCTCCCCCCTTCCCCCACCCGGGGCCTCACCCTCAGACTTCCTTCACCCCCCCACCTCAGCCCCTGCCCTGCTAGCAGGAAGTCTGTTTACAGGGGTCTGGGAATGATTTCCCCTCAGCTCCCTGTGCAACCTCAGAGCCCCTCCCTACAGCCTGCCTTTCCTCTAGGTGAGGATCAAAGATAACCAGCCCAACTATAAGGCTCCAGAGAATGGGATTGTCCCTCCGCCCTGGCCCCCCATCCCAGCGCTGTCTGGTGGAAGCTCTTCCTGGGTCTGATTGAAATGCCTCTTGGTGCCAATAAGCTGTTTCCCTTATAGTCTGTCTTCGCAGCTAATTGAAAAGCTTTCTTTTGCAAGGGGTATGAGCTATAAAGGGATGCTTTCTCTCTAGCTCCCATCCCTTTATTTCTACTTCTCTTTTCCCTCCAACTCTGTCTGAAGCAGGGCCTCTGAGCCTAGCCTCTGACCCCACCACTCTCAGTAAAGCCGTATTTCTGTTCTACCCCTTCCTGATGACACTTCACCTTGCTGAACCTCAGTCTTCTCATCCATAAAATGGGGATGGTAAAAGTACCTCTCATAGTTAATGTTGTTAGTTGCCGTTGTGTTAATTCCAA
>NW_004448607.1:0-1380 GCF_000243295.1 Trichechus manatus latirostris
CTCCAAAATACATAAAACAAGCTCTAACTACACTGAAAAGAGAAACTGACAGTTCCACAATAATAGTAGGAGACTTCAATACAGCACTCTCAGTAAAGGACAGAAGAACTAAGAAGAAACTCAGCAAAAATACAGAAGACCTAAAGGGCACAATCAGCCAACTTGACTTCACAGACATATATAGAACACTCCATCCAACCGCTGCAAAGTACACATTCTTTTCCAATGCACATGGAACATTCTCCAGAATAGACCACATCTGGCCACAGAGCAATCCTTAACAAGATCCAAAACGCTGAGATAATTCAAAGTATCTTCTCTGACCACAATGCCATCAAGGTAGAAATTAACAAAAGAAAGAGCAAGGAAAAAAAATCAATTAAATGGAAACTGAATAATACCCTGCTTACACATCGCTGGGTAATAGAAGAAATCAGAGATGGAATCAAAAAATCCCTAGAATCAAATGAGAATGAACACATCATACAAAAACCTTTGGGACACAGCAAAGGCAGTCCTCAAAGGACAATTGACAGCAATAGATGCACATATCAAAAAAGAAGAAAAGGACAAAATGAAAAAATTAACTGCAGAACTCAAACAAATAGAAAGAGAACAGCAAAAAGAGCCCACAGCCACTGAAAGAAAGGAAATAGTAAAGATCAGAGCAAAAATAAATGAAATAGAGAACAGAAAAACAATGGAAAGTATCAACAAAACCAAAAGTTGGTTCTTTAAAAGAATAAACAAAATCAACAAACTACTGGCCAGACTAACAAAAGAAAAACAAGAGAGGATGCAAATAACCCAAATAAGAAATGAAATGGGTGACATTACAACTGACCCAACTGAAAAAAAAAGGATCATAACAGAATATTATGAAAAACTATACTCCAACAAATTCGAAAACCTAGAGGAAATGGATAAATTCTAGAGGCAGACTACCTAGTCAAACTACAACAAAGCGATGTTGAAAATCCAAACAGATCCATAACAAGAGAAGAGATTGAAAAAGTAATAATAAAAAAAAAAAATCCCAACAAAAAAAAAGCCCTGGCCCAAATGGCTTCACTGGAAAATTTTACAAAACATTCACAGAAGAGCTTGTACCAGTACTGCTAAAGCTATTTCAGAGCATAGGAGAGGAAGCAACACTTCCAAATACATTCTATGAAGCCAGCATAACGCTGATACAAAAACCAGGCAAAGACTCCACAAAAAAAGAAAATTACTGACCAGTATCTCTCATGAATATAGATGCAAAAATTCTCAACAAAATTCTAGGCAATAGAATTCAGCATCATATCAAAAAAATAATACACCATGACCAAGTAAGATTCATACCAGGTATGCAAGGATGGTTCAACATTAGAAAATCAA
>NW_004448608.1:0-1427 GCF_000243295.1 Trichechus manatus latirostris
ATAAGGTAGATCCCAAAAGAAAGTCACCAAGACATATTATAATCAAACTTACCAAAACCAAAGATAAAGAGAGAATTTTAAGAGCGGCTAGGGATAAAAGAAAAGTCATCTACAAAGGAGAATCAATTAGAATAAGCTCAGCGTACTCAGCAGAAACCATGCAGGTTAGAAGGCAATGGGATGACATATTTAAAGCCTTGTAGGAAAATAATTGTCAGCCGAGAGTTATATATTCAGCAAAACTGTCTCTCAAATATGATGGTGAAATTAGGGCATTTCCAGATAAACAGAAGTTCAGAGATTTTGCAAAAAGCAAACCAAAACTACAAGAAATACTAAAGGGAGTCCTACAGTTAGATAATCAATAACACCAGATAACAATGCAAGACAAGAACACAGGACAGAGCAACCAGATATTGACTCAGATACGGATATCAAAAATACATGAAAGCTAAAACATTGAAAATAGGGAAACAGATATCAATATGTAAAAAAGAACAAGATTAAAGCAAAAAAGAGGGACTTAAAAATGGAGACATTGATTTTTCATATGGAGGGAAACTTAAGGCAATATAAAGTAATAAAAGACTGATATAAACTTAGAAAAATAGGGGTAAATATTAAGGTAACCACAAAGGAATCTAACAATCCTACAAGTCAGAACAAAAAAGTAGAAAAACATAAAGACCCAGCAAACACAAAATCTACAACAAACAAAAAGATGAAGAAGAATGCATAAAGAAAAATGACTCAGCACAGAAAATTGAGGAGAACAAAGAAATTGTGTACAATACACAAAAGAGATATCAGGATGACAGCACTCAGCTCATACCTACCAATAATTACGCTGAATATAAACAGACTTAATGCACCAATAAAGAGATGGAGAGTGGCAGACTGGATAAAAAAGCATGATCCATTTATATGCTGCCTACAAGAGACGCACCTTAGACTTAACTCAAAGGATGGAAAAAAAATATCAAGCAAACAACACTCAAAAAAGAGCAGGAGTGGCAATATTAATCTCTGACAAAATAGACTTTAAAGTATAATCCACCACAAAGGATAAGGAAGGTCACTATATAATGATTAAAGGGTCAATACACCAGGAGAACATAACTATAATAAATATCATGCCCCCAAGAACAGGGCTCCAAAATACATAAAACAAACTCTAACAGCACTGAAAAGAGAGATAGACAGCTCCACAATAGTAGTAGGAGACTTCAATACATCACTTTCCGTGAAGGACAGAACATCCAGAAAGAAGCTCAACAAAGACAAGGAAGAGCTAAATGCTATAATCAACCAACTTGATCTCATAGACATATACCGAACACTCCACCCAACAGCAGCCCCGTATACTTTCTTTTCCAACGCACATGGAACATTCTCCAGAATAGACCACATATTAGGCCATAAAGCAA
>NW_004448609.1:0-1475 GCF_000243295.1 Trichechus manatus latirostris
AGTTCTGGGGGAAGGTCCTTGTCATCAATCTTCCCCTGATCTAGGAGCTTCTCAGCGCAGGGATCCTGGGTCCAAAGGATGCACTCCCCTCCTGGTTCTTCATTCTTGGTGGTAGGGGGTCCCCCATCTCTCTACTTTCTTCTCTCTTTTAAATATCAAAGAGATTAACTCAAACTACAACCTCATCACCTACATGAGACCAAATGGTCAACAATTACTTTAAAACAAAGATGAGAATGTAAGGGGGCAGGAAAACGAGATTAAAGGAAACAGAACAACCAGGATGGAAATAATGAGAATCTTCACACATTGTGAAGAATGTAACCAATGTCACTGAACAACTTGTATAAAAATTGTTGAATGAGAACCTAAACTGCTGTGTAAATCTTCACCAAAACCACAAAAAAAAATTATTAAAAAAAAAGCAATCTAGTCTTGTAGATTGAGTCCTGCCTCATTAACATCATAGAGATAGAATTTATAACACATAGGAAAATCACATCAGATGACAAAATGGTGAACAATTAATACTGGGAATCATGGCTTAGCCAGGTTGACACACATTTTTGGGGGACACAATTCAATCCATAACAGCAGACTTTCAGCCTATAAAGAAAAACATTCTGGAGTACAGAACAGTATAGCCACCAGATTCTTCCAAGTCCTAGACTCAACTACCCTGAGCAGCACTGGAGAAGTCCCTCTCGAGCATGTTGATTGCCTGGAAAGCCACTGAACAGGGGCTATTCATATTTGTTTTGGTGCAATAAAATCTACCCAGTTTCAGGCTTTGACATGGCTCCATTTGGAGGCCAAAGCTATTTATGTAATCAGAACACCACAGAAGCTGGACATGGGCAATATGTGGCCAGCTATTCTTGAATATTCTGCTCTGACAACGTAATGGCCTTGGGCCTCCCTTGGGTCCAGTTCATTCCACATGCCAAACTTCACCATTCCCTAGGTTTCTCTCAGCTTCTTCTCTCCTCTGTCTGTTTTCATATGGAGAACTGATGTTCATCATTAAGTGACTTTCCCAAGGAACATGAGGCTGGTCTAGAGATCGGAAGGTACAAGCCACCTTTGGTCCAGGAATGTTCCTACAGGGACTCACTTAGGGGTCAGGTTGGGTGGAGGGCAAGGCACTGAATAAGAGAGTCTGGACTCTGGCCCCACTGCTACCCCAGTGATACTGGAAACCAGGCAGCTCATTTCTCATCTCTGGCCTCAGTGACTCATCTGTCCAATGAGAAGATTGGACAAGGAGCCAGGTAAGACCAAAATCAATAAGAGGCCAAGAGTAGACACCAAAGAACCACCAGATAAATGTCAAATCTAGAGTAGAATCAATGAGCATATTCTAGTTGAGTCACTAAGAGTGAAAATAAAAGACACAATGAACCGAGTTAAAGAGGTATTGTCCCAGTCATCTAGCGCTGCTCTAACAGAAGTACCACAAGTGGATGGTTTTAACA
>NW_004448610.1:0-1475 GCF_000243295.1 Trichechus manatus latirostris
GGTGGGATTAAGACCTGAAATCACTACCTCTGTTGTGAGAAATTTCTGGGAAATAATTTGGTTCTATAATTGTGCCCCTACCATGCTGAGGCACTGTAACAGGCCACTAGGTAGGCTAGTGGCAAGAAGAGGGTTACAGTTAAGTCTCATTAACTCATCAGTGAGCAATAGTGAAAAGCCTCCAAAGAACAGGCTAACTCATTCCCGTGACGCCAGCCCCAAAACAGAGATTCTAGTAGTGTCAAGTCCAGATCCAGTACATCATTCTTTCATTCATTTATTCTCCACATTCCTCTCTTCCAAGACCCCCTCCCATTCAAGGTTGTTTCTCTTAAAGTAGTAATAAAACAGCTTTCTGGATTTTATTTCTTATATCACAGATAATTTAATAATCATCATCATCATCATCCATGCAATGGTTATATTTTTATCTGCATCTCCTCCCATATAATACAAAATCAATTGAGTAATATAGATTTGGGAAGCAAATACATATTTTAAATGAGATGAAAAATAAGCAGTTGTCATTTATTCATTTACTAAAGTGTCCAAAATCACATAGGACCTTGTGGATTGAGGACACAAAACAAGAGTAAACAGGATCTGATTTACTGATTAGAAAGGTCCTGTGGAAGTTATGACTTCCAAAGTAAGAGGGGAAAAGGAAGGATACTTTTTACTTTTAGTACTATGCATTTCCTTTTTAAATGCATGGAAGGGATACTATTAAAAAAGTAAGCATTTTAAATTACATGAAGAATAGAACAGCACTCTCTCTGAGCTTAGCTAATGTTGTAATCAAGAGTCTAATTATCAACTCTTTTCCCCAGGTTGGAAAGCTCCATAAAGTAACTGTTGCTGTAACACCATTCAGAAAAGAAAACTGAAGATAACTAATTGTTTTTTATTTAAGATTACTCTCTTCTGGAACAGGAAATCTTAGCTTTTAAAAAATGTGAAGCAAAACTAAAAGGAGTAATCCCTTTAATGGATGAGAGAAGCTGATGATTACACAAGTGCACCTGGTATCTTTCTTATATGTGTCTCATCACCCATAACGGCTTTCTCTTCTGAAGTAACTCTTCATTGAGCTCCTGTCTACTCCTATGTCAAATACCAATTCAATGCTCTCTTACTAGCCTTTACCTAAAACTGGTAACATTTAAAATTTATGTGGAAACCCACTTCTGTGGCTCACAATCCTTATGCTTTGGCATTCTTCTCATTTTAAAACAACGTTTACTAAGCCCCTACTCAGTGTCAGACACTATAATGGGTACTTTGTAGTTGTTAGTCATCATCAAGTTGATTGCAACTCATGGCAACCCCATATGTGCAGAACAGAATTGCACTCCATAGGGTTTTCAAGGCTGTGACCTTTCAGAAACAGATCGCCAGGCCTTACTTCCAAGGTGCCTCTGGGTTAGTCTGATCTGCCAACCTTTTGGTTAGTAGTCCACTGCTTAATCATTTGT
>NW_004448611.1:0-1420 GCF_000243295.1 Trichechus manatus latirostris
AGGAGAGAGCCCCAGTGCCAGAGAGTCTACACGGCCACCTTGAACCAGTGAGAAGCAGCCCTGGATCCGTGAAAGATAAGTACTTGCGTATGGCCTACCACACGAATCAAAAACACCCCCCTTAGGGAAAAACCGGAAGTAGGATCTGTCACACACTCGGAGCCATTCTTACTGCCTTGGAGAATGAACAAATTAACAAACAGGAAAAAAATAAACTGCCGGCTCCTCTAAGCCAGGAACCCAAGGTAGGCACAGCTCCTTTCCCTAGGCACAGGCATAAGGGATCCACGGACTTTGAGTACCTTTCCCCCTGCATAGACTTGTGAGGGCCCATTTCATCAGCGTAGGTCCACGTTACTGCAGTACAACAGGGTATATACTGAAACTCTAACTTCAACTGTTTCACCTGTGAGGTGGCAGGTTCTTGACATTTGACACTGGCCTGCCCATTAAGTAGAGTCTTCACCTACCCACATCAGGGACCTGAGGGCTGGTGGCTCCAACCACGCCACTTAGCCACTTGCGATAGGGGCTCATGAATAAGACGTGCCCTCCAGTCTTTACAGCCAACAGTATTAGGTGCTCATAGTCCAGTTGCAAAACCCACCCAACTACGCGCTCTGGGGAACAGAGACACACTTTCCTCCTGGACACTCAGAGGCAGCCGTCAGCCCCCTGCTTTGCTCAGAGTGTGTCCCCCTGCTGCAGCCAGATGCCTATGAATAAACGAATCATTTTTGCCTGTCTAGGACTGTAAGTGAGAGCCTAAACCACACACTTGGTGGCTATCTATCTACCTGAACACCTGAGCTGAAAACATACAGCAGGAGGGGGTGGACTCCTGAGCTCACATAACAAGTAACAGATCTAACCAGCTGGTGACAGGACATTAGAGTATCAAAGGTGCCAGTACTCAAACTAGCTTATACAAGCAGCCTATTTGGGCATATCAAAACAAAACAAGAAGCTAGGACACAAGAAGCAAACATAAAATAAATAAATATAATAACTTATTGATGGCACAGAGACAACAGTCAATATCAAATCCCATGAAGAGGCAATCCATGATCAGCAAGCTCCCAAAATAAAGAAACTAGAAATTTTCCAGAGAAGGAAAATCTCTTCAAATTACTGGAGGCAGAATACAAAAGATTAATATACAGAATTCTTCTAGAAATCAGGAAGGAAATTAAGCAAAACGAAGAACACACAAGAGGAAATTGAAAAGATTTGAGAAGAGCATAATGACAAATATAACAGGCTACAAGAATCTGTAGCGAGACAGCAACTAGAAATCCAGAAGATTAACAATAAAATTTCAGAATTAGACAACTCAATAGAAAGTCATAGGAGCAGAACTGAGGCAACGGAAGTCAGAATTAGTGAGATCAAAGATAAAGCACTTCACACCAACTTATTT
>NW_004448612.1:0-1413 GCF_000243295.1 Trichechus manatus latirostris
TCCAGTTGTGCTGACTTCCCCTGTAGTGTGTGTTGTCCTTCCCTTCACCTACGATAATTCTTGTCTACTATCTAGTTAGTGAATACCCCTCTCCCTCCCTCCCCACCCTCATAACCATCAAAGAATGTTTTCTTCTGCGTTCAAACCTTTTCTTGAGTTCTTATAATAGTGGTCTTATACAATATTTGTTCTTTGTGACTAATTTCATTCAGCATAATGCCTTCCAGATTCATCCATGTTATGTTTCATGGATTCATTGTTATTCTTTATAGTTGCGTAATATTCCATCATGTGAATATACCATAATTTGTTTATCCATTCATCCCTTGATGGGCGCCTAGGTTGTTTCCATCATTTTGCTATCGTGAACTGTGCTGCAATGAACATGGGTGTGCATGTATCTATTCGTATGACAGCTCTTATTTCTCTAGGATATATTCCAAGGAGTGGGATTGCTGGATCATATGGTATTTCTATTTCTAGCTTTTTAAGGAAGTGCCAAATCAATTTCCAAAGTGGTTGTACCATTTTACATTCCCACCAACAGTGTATGTGTTCCACTCTCTCCACAACCTCTCCAACATTTATTATTTTGTGTTCTTTGGATTAATGCTAGCCTTGTTGGGGTGAGATGGTATCTCATTGTAGTTTTCATTTCCGTTTCTCTAATGGCTAGTGATCGTGAGCATTTCCTCATGTATCTGTTAGCTGCCTGAATGCCTTCTTTGGTGAAGTACCCGTTCATATCCTTTGCCTATTTTTTAATTGGGTTATTTGTCTTTTTGTTGTTGAGGTTTTGCAGTATCTTGTAAATGTTACAGATTAGACCCTGATCAGATTTGTTGTAGCCAAAAAATTTTTCCCAGTCTGTAGGTTGTCTTTTGACTCTTTTGGTGAAGTCTTTTAATGAGACTTTTAGGAGCTCCCAGTTATCTAGTTTCTCTTCTGGTGTTTGTGCATTATTAGTAATGTTTTGTATTCAGTTTATGCCATGTATTAGGGCTCCTAGCATTGTCTCTATTTTTTCTTCCATGATCTTTATCATTTTAGATTTTACATTTAGGTCTTTGATCCATTTTCAGTAAGTTTTTGTCAAGTATGGGTCAGGTATGGGTCTTGTTTCAATTTTTTGCAGCTGGATATCTAGTTATCCCAGCACCGTTTGTTAAAGAGACTGTCTTTTCCCCATTTAATGGACTTTGGGCATTTGTCAAATATCAGCTGCTCACAGGTGTATGAATTTATGTCTGGATTCTCAACTCTGTTCCATTGGTCTATGTATCTGTTGTTGTACCAGTACCAGGCTGTTTTGACTACCATGGCAGTATAATAGGTTCTAAAATCAGGTAGCATGAGGCCTCCCACTTTGTTCTTCTTCTTGAGTAATGCTTTACTTATTTGGGGCCTCTTCCC
>NW_004448613.1:0-1474 GCF_000243295.1 Trichechus manatus latirostris
TGGAAATGTCTCTCAGTGTGAGGGGCCTGTGGAAATGTCTCTCAGTCACCCCTCTTCTCCTTTCTACCGGCGACCTGTCTTTTCCACCACACTGTTGCTAATACTCTGTGTTACCTTTGACGTGACATCTACAGACCTCACAGGCAAAGTGGTTGGCTTGGTCTTTAACCCATGATCCTCTGTGGCCCTGGTGCCCACAGGCCTCTGACGTTTTTCGCACACCTGTGCTTTCTGCTGACAGGGCTCCCTGCAGCACAACCAGGACACCCTTGCACATCCCAACTGGGCCTGCAGTCTCCTCCCATCTGGGAAGCCCTTTGCTGTCACTTCTGGGCTTGATGGGCATGGTGAGGGCTGTGGGGAAGGGACTCCAGCTCCCCTTTGTGTCCCCTGCCTCTGCTCCCAAGGGTCGCCAGGCTTGTTGTGCCCACAGGTGTTTTCACCGGTTCTTTTATAGGTTTGTCGTTTACATCACAATCCACGTCATGTCATCACAGGTGCCATCTGCCTGTCCCTCACCAGACGACATGCCCAAGTGTGGCCCTGACTCTCCACAGGCCCTGCCTTGACCTCACTTGGCTCCTCCTCATGGGCTCCCATTACCCTGGGGACTCGACCCCACACCCCAGGAAGACTCCCCATGCCCGTGTCCCTGAATATATGCCTAACATGTGTCCCTCTGCCTGTCCATTTGCACAGCTTCCCTTGTCCAGGTACCACCCCTGGCTTCTAGGCTACATCCTGGTCTTGCCAGCCCAAGCTCTGATGCATCTCCTCAGATCACTGGGAGACTGGGTGTGAAATGCACACATCTGGGTCCGCACATGACCCTGGACACAGAATTTCTGAGGATGGGCCTGAGCGTCACCTGTTCAACAATTTCCAGGTGATTCTGTCAGGTCTGAGAGCCCCTGTCTGAAGGACGCCTTCGCAGATGGCCCTTCCCTGGCCGTGGATCTGGGGGCTGCCTCCCTGGGGGACATCACTGCCCCTTGTGGGGAGGCCCAGGTCTGCATTCCCAACTCTCCTCACACCCCCCAAATACATGGGGACAGGCCGCCCATGCTCATGTACACCTGGGCACAGAGTCAGCCCGAGCAGAAGCCCCGGAAGTGACTCCGGGAGAAGTCAGAGGAGCTCCGGCATCCTCTTGGTTTCCAATATACAGGAGCCAGATAGACTAACTCATGGGAGGCCTGATATGAAAAGAGCATGCAGACCCCTTGGTGGCAACTTAAGGAGTTTCCCAAGGACTGCATTAGTGCAGGCAGTCTCTGGCTCTCAGACGTCAGAGGAGAGGGACAAGTTCGCAGTCCTGGCTCTGGGGCCAGTGCGCTTGAGAATCCCTCCCTCTGACAGCCCTCGCTCTGACAGCCCTCCCTCTGAAAGCCCTCCTCTGACAGCCCGCCTCTGAAAGCCCTCCCTCTGACAGCCCTCCTCTGACAGCCCGCCTCTGACAGCCCTCGCTCTGACA
>NW_004448614.1:0-1474 GCF_000243295.1 Trichechus manatus latirostris
TTCCAAGAGGAAGTTAATCTCAGACATCAGGTATAATGGGAAAGAGTGTCACTAACAATTAGTGAACATAAGGGGATATTTTTATGAGGATGAGGCATTGCTGCAGTCACCATGTGCTTGTACTCAATTAGAAGGAAATGATAATTATGCTAATCCACAGTTCAAGAGGAGAGTATAAAACCTGTTCAGGTCTCATTCCCTTTTTACTAGAGACAAAGAGCAAAGACTGCTAAGGACTGTACTAAAGGCTAGTACATATGGCAACTTTCCAAAACCAAACCTGTTACTGTTGAGTTGGTTCTGACTTACAGCAACCCTGTAGGACAGAGTGGAACTGCCCCATGGAGTTTCCAAGGAGTGGCTGGTGGATTCGAGCCACCGACCTTCTTGGTTAGCAGCCAAGCTCTTAACCACTGCACCACCAGGGCTCCGTGGCAATTTTAGGAGAATTAAAAAAGGCATTCCCATTGGTGGGCACAAGTCACCTTCATATTTTTATTAAAATATGATTTTTGCAAAAGTTTGGAAGAGTTGTACTTTCTTTCAGCAGATAGAGCTGTATTTCAATCCTAAAAGTCCCCTCCCCCAAGTATCCTTGTACAGTGAATCAGAACGTTGAAATATTTTATATCAAGGCTGCTTAAACTCTAACATCCTCAGTTTATAGGTGAAGAAATTGAGGTCTAAAGAGGTGAAATGATGAACCAACTTCAAACAACTGGTTAGGCATGCAAGGGGACCCAGGATGCAAGTGTCCTGATTTCCAGGACATGGTTCTTTCAACTATACCATGTGCCAGACACTTGCCCCAAAGGATCTTCCCAGGACAGAGTCAACATACAGGGAGCCATGAAAATTAGGCATCTATTCTGGAGCATTCATTATTTCTCTGTTCTCATTTCCCTAATAATTAATATCTGATGGTCTTTGGACTATCTCTTTCCCACTTGCACCTTCCATCACTGTCACCAGGGTGAAGATTAGATAATAGTTAAGAGATATTTTCAGTAGGTAATAAATTTATAGCACAGATTACTATTTTGGTTTTACTTAAGAAGACTAAAATGTTTAGTTTTGGACTTTACCACTTCCAGCAACTCTCAGATTTTCTTTTACTTAGGAAAAAAGTGGGATAAATTCAATAGATGCAGTAATAAAGTCAAGTGAGATTTTGGACAAAGATGGAGACTAAAGATGCTAGAATTTTTTAACAGATTTTTTTTTTTTAATCAGAACTTGTTAACAGAATTTTATTACTAGACAAATAGGGAAATACATTTGTAGTCTGACAAACTCTAGTCCAAGACAGAGTTTGCCTACTTACTGCTTGTGACCTTGGACAAGTTACTTGATCCTTTAAACCTAAGATTCTTCCTCTGTTAAATGGGAAAATGATATTTAACTTAAATTGTGTTTTTGCAAAAATTTGTGATGATTGCAAATCGTGTATGAGATAAGAGTCTAATATTCAGAA
>NW_004448615.1:0-1474 GCF_000243295.1 Trichechus manatus latirostris
GAAAGTCACCAAGACATTTTATAATCAAACTTACCAAAACCAAAGATAATGACAGAATTTTAAGAGCAGCTAGGGATAAATGAAAAGTCATTTACAAAGGAGAGTCAATAAGACTAAGCTCAGACTACTCAGCAGAAACCATGTAGGCAAGAAGGCAATGGGATGACATATATAAAGCCTTGAAGGAAAAAAATTGCCATCCAATAATTATATATCCAGCAAAACTGTCTCTCAAATATGATGGCAAAATTAGGGCATTTCCAGATAAAGAGAATTTTAGGGAATTTGCAAAAACCAAACTAGAATTACGAGAAATACTAAAGGGAGACCTCCAGTTAGAAAATCAATAACATCAGATAACAACCCAACACTAGAACACAGGACAGAGCAACCAGATATAAACCCAGATAGGGAAGTCACAAAAATAAATCAAAGCTAAAACACTGTAAATAGGGAAACAGAGACTTCAATATGTAAAAGATGACAAGATTAAAACAAAAAAGAGGGACTAAAAAAATGTAGTCATAGACCTTTCATATGGATAGGAAGTCAAGGTGATATAAAAAAATAAGAGTGATTTAAACATACAAAAATAGGGTTAAATATTAAGGTAACCACAAAGGAAACTAACAATCTTACACATCAAATAAAAAACAAGAAAAACATAAAGACTCAGCAAATACAAAGTCAACAACAATGAAAAAGATGAAAAGAAAATATGTAAAGAAAAACGACTCAGCACAGAAAATTAAGTGGAACAAAGAAACTGTCAACAACACAAAAAAAAAAAAGACATCAAAATGACAGCATTAAATTCATACCTATCGATAATTACGCCAAATGTAAATGGACTAAATGCCCCAATAAAGAGACAGAGAGTGGCATAATGGGTTAAAAAGACACGATCCATCTACATACTGCCTACAAGAGACACACCTTAGACTTAAAGACACAAACAAACTAAAACTCAAAGGATGGAAAAAAATATATCAAGCAAACAACAATCAAAAAAGAGCAGAAGTGGCAATATTAATCTCTGATAAAATAGACTTTAAAGTAAAATCCACCATAAAGGATAAGGAAGAACTCTATATAATGATTAAAGGGTCAGTACACCAGGAGGATATAACCATAATAAATACTAATGCACCCAATGACAGGGCTACAAAATACATAAAAACAAACTCTAACAGCATTGAAAAGAGAGACAGACAGCTCAACAATAATAGTAGGAGACTTCAACACATCACTTTCGGTGAAGGACAAAACATACAGAAAGAAGATCAATAAAAACATGTAAGGTTTAAATGTCACAATCAACCAACTTCATCTCATAGACATACACAGAACACTCCACCCAACAGCAGTCAAGTATACTTTCTTTTCCAATGCACATGGAACATTCTCCAGAATAGACCACATATTAGGCCATAAAGCAAGCCTTAACAGAATCAAAAGCATTGAAATATTACAA
>NW_004448616.1:0-1474 GCF_000243295.1 Trichechus manatus latirostris
CTCTGTCTTTTCTACCACCACCCTAGCCCAAGCTTCACATCTCTTGCCTACACTTTTTTGTCTGTGCATAGTGAATCATATTGGATCTCTGCCTTGATTAAAACTTAATGGTGGCTTGTAATACTATCAGAAGTCTCTTACCTGTCCCTAAGGGCTCTACACAGTGAGCTCTCTGCCTGTGCCTCTGAGCTCATCTTGTCTGCAGTATTCCAACCCACACTGCCCTTGTTTCTTGTTCCTGAGGGCACAGAGCCTTCCTGCTGTAGAACCTCTCTGTCTTGGTTATCTAGTGCTCCTATAACAGAAATATCACAAGTGGATGGCTTTAACAAGAGAAATTTATTCTCTCACAGTCTAGGAAGCTAGAAGTCCTAATTCAGGGCGCCAGCTCAAGGGGAAGGCTTTCTCTCTTGTTGGCTCTGGGTGAAGGTCCTTGTCATCAATCTTCCCCTGGTCAAGAAGCTTCTCATTGCAGGGACCCCGGGTCCAAAGGATGCACTATGCTCCTGGTACTTCTTTCTTGGTGGTATGAGGTTCCCCTGTCTCTTTGCTCACTTCTCTCTTTTATATCTCAAAAGAGATTGGCTGAAGACACAATCCAATTTTGTAGATTGAGTCTTGCCTCATTAAAATGACTGCTGCTAATCTCATCTCATCAACATTGTAGAGATAGGATTTTCAACATATAGGGAAATCACATCAGATGACAAAATGGTGGACAGTCACACAATACTGGGAGTCATAACCTAGCCAAGTTGATACACATATTTTTAGGGGACACAGTTCAATCCATGACACTCTATTAGGTAGTGCCTCTGTCTGGAAAGTGCCTTCCTGGGGGAGTCTTCCCCCGACACCCTTATGATTGTTTCCTTCTTGTCATCCAGATCTTGGCTCACCTGTCACCTTTTCAGAGAGCACTTCCTACTCATCTGGCATTTTTCTTGTTTGTTTATTTAGTTATTATTTTCCATTTACTGTATACATATCAAGAGTGCTGGTGTTGCAGTGATTAAGAGCTATGGCTGCTAACCAAAAGACTGGCAGTTCAAATCCACCAGCCACTCCTTGGAAACCCTATGAAGCATTTCTCCTCTGTGCTATAGGGTCACTATGAGTCAGGACCAACTTGACTGCAATTTCTGGTCTTTTTTTTATGGGTATACATATGAATGTTTGTAAGGAATGTCTGTCTGTCTGTATTTGTTCTCTGTTTCTCCCACAGAGTCAGTTTTCAGCAATCATCCCCATTGTCTACAGTGTTCCTGGCATGTCATGAGAGCCTAATTAATATTTGTTGATTGAATGAACGATTATATTCAAAGAGATCTATGACCTTAAAAGGCATTAAGGATGACTGATATCAGCAAAACAGTTGGTTTGTGGTTCAGGTTTCGGTGGCCTTTCTGCCATTGTATGACCAATGTCTTTTGCGTTGTTGCAAACATATACATCTCAGCAGTGTGCACATGAA
>NW_004448617.1:0-1474 GCF_000243295.1 Trichechus manatus latirostris
AAAATGAAAATTCTCTCAACTGGAATGATAAACAAGATCATGAAAAACAAAGAAGAAACTGATTGTGTCAATAATTTCATTCTACTAGAGTCAAAATTCAACATCGACGGAAACAGCAGTCAAGAAATCAAACAACATATTTCATTGGGAAAATCTGCTGCAAAAGACCTCTTTAAAGTGTTAAAAATGAAAGATGTCACTTTCATAACTAAAGTACGCCTGACCCAAGCCATGGTCCTTTCAAATCACTCCTATGCATGCAAAACTGGACGATGGAAAAGAAACACTGAAGAAGAACTGATGCATTTGAACTGTGGTGTTGGCAAAGTTTAGTAAATATACTGTGGACTACCAAAAGAATGAACAAATCAGCCTAAGAAGAAATAGAACCAGAATGTTCCTTAGAAAACAGAATGGTGAGACTTTGGCTCACTTACTTTGAACACATTATCAGGAAAGACCAATTGTCAGAAAATGAGATGACATTTAGCAAAGTTGATGGTCAGTGGAAATGAGGGAAACTCTTGATGAGATGGTTTGACACAATAGCCACACCTATGGTCCTCAACATACAAATGATTGTGAAGATGACACAGGATTAGGCAGTGTTTCATTCTTTTTTACATAAGGTCACCATGGGTGAGAGCCAACTCAACAGCAACTAATAAATACAGTCTTTTGTGATTAGGTTGTAATATGTATAGTACATCTTTGGCACCAGAATAAAAATCACTGACAATGTTTAATTTAGATAAAGATAGAATACAGCAATCAGACTTTGTATAAAGAAGATTGCACATTGAATATTTCTTTGTTATGTTTCCATTGTAAGGTATAAGAAAAGGGACTCAGTAGGGGGACTGCTGATAACAATAAGGCCATTCCTTCAAAGAGTATCAGAACATGAATGTAGATAATATCCATGATTCCAATCATCTTGCATTTTTCTTTCTCAATTTTATTCTGATTCCTAATGTGTTCTAGTAGAAACTAGAAATGAATGAAGCAGAGAAAACAGGCAGGACTTTTTTGGAGGTTATAAATTCAGGACAATAAATCTGCTAAAGACACAGATACTAATTTGTTGAACTCCAATTCAATCTCTTCTTATCATATCAGTCACTACATCAATTTAAGGAAGTTTCTTCTTACATAGTGAAAAAAAAAAAATCCTAGCCTTCTTCAAAAGTATTTTTGAAAGCACTGATACTTTAAAATATACCAAAGCAAACAAACAAACAAACCCATTGCTGTCCAGTCTGTTCCAACTCCTGGCAACCCTATAAGACAGAGTAGAACTGCCCCATAGGGTTTCCAAGGAGGGCTGGTGGATTCGAACTGCTGACCTTTTGGTGCTTAATAAATTTAGCCTCTTTCTTAGAATTCCATTCATGTTTTTACTCCTATAAAAATGCTTGCATGCCTGATTCAAATTGAAGTTATACAGACAAAGCACTGTTCATGTAAATATTTT
>NW_004448618.1:0-1425 GCF_000243295.1 Trichechus manatus latirostris
CAGCAAACACAAAATGAACAACAATGAAAAAGATGAAAAGAAAATACATAAAGAAAAACGACTCAGCACAGAAAATTAAGTGGCACAAAGAAAGTTTGTGAACAACACACAAAAAAAGACATCAAAATGACAGCACTAAACTCATACCTATCAATAATTACACTGAATGTAAATGGACTAAATGCACCAATAAAGAGAAAGAGAGTGGCAGATTGGATAAAAAGCACAATCCATCTATATGCTGCCTACAAGAGACACACCTTAGACTTAAAGACACAAACAAACTAAAACTCATAGCATGGAAAAAAAATATCAAGCAAACAACACTCAAAACAGAGCAGGAGTGGCAATATTAATCTCTGACAAAATAGACTTTAAAGTCAAATCTACCACAAAGGATAAGGAAGGACACTATATAATGATTAAAGGGTCAATACACCAGGAGGCTATAAATATAATAAATATTTATGCACCCAATGACAGGGCTCCAAAATACATAAATAAACTCTAACAGCACTGAAAAGAGAGACAGACAGCTCCACAATAGTAGTAGGAGACTCCAACACACAACTTTTGGTGAAGGACAAAACATCCAGAAAGAAGCTCAACAAAGACACGGAAGAGCTAAATGCTACAATCAACCAACTTGATCTCATAGACATTTACTGAACACTCCACACAACAGCAGCCAAGTATACTTTCTTTTCCAACGCACATGGAACATTCTCCAAAATAGACCATATATTAGTCCATAAAGAAAGCAAGCCTTAACAAAATCTAAAGCACTGAAATATTACAAAGCATCTTTTCTGGCAATAAAGCCATAAAAGTAGAAATCAGCAACAGAAAAAGGAAGGAAAAAAAAATCAAATACAAGGAAACTGAACAACACCTTGCTCAAAAACTACTGGGTTATAGAAGAAATTAAGGATGGAATAAATAAATTCATAGAATCAAACCTACCAGAACCTTTGGGACACAGCAAAAGCAGTGCTTAGGGTCAGTTTATAGTAATAAATGCACACATTCAAAAAGAAGAAAGGGCCAAAATCAAAACATTAACCCTACAACTGGAACAAGTAGAAAGAGAGCAACAAAAGAAGCCCTCAGGTGCAAGAAGAAAGGAAATAATAAGAATTAGAGCAGAATTAAATGAAATAAAGAATAGAAAAACAATTTGAAACAGTTAACAAGACCAAAAGCTGGTTCTTTGAAAAGATCAATAAAATTGATAAACCACTGGCCAAACTGACAAAAGAAAAACAGGAGAGGAAGCAAATAACCCATATAAGAACTGAGGTGGGTGATATCACAACAGACCCAACTGAAATTAAAAGAATCATAACAGAATACTATGAAAAATTATACTTTAACAAATTTGAAAACCTGGAGGAAATGGACAAATTTCTAGAAACTCACTACCTA
>NW_004448619.1:0-1472 GCF_000243295.1 Trichechus manatus latirostris
ACTAAGTCCTTATCATATATATGATTTGCAAATATTTTCTCCAATTCTGTAGATTGTCTTTTCACTTTTGTTCTTTGGTGCACAAAACTTTTTAATTTTGATGAAGTCCAGGTTATACTTTTTTTTCTTTTGTTGCTCATGCTTTTGGTGCAGTAGTGAAAGCAGGCATCCTTGTCTGGTTCCTGATAAGGGGGAAGGTTTTCAGTTTTTTACCACTGAGTATGATGTTAGTTGTGGGTTTTTCATAAATGCCCTTTGTAATGGTGAGGAAATTCCCTTTTAGTCCTAGTTTTCTGAGTATTTTTTTTTTTTTTAACTATAAAAGGGTGTTGGATTTTGTCAAATGCTTTTTTCTGCATCAATTGAGATGATCATGTGGGTTTTTACCCTTCTTCCTATTAATGTGATGTATTACATCATTTGATTTTCTTATGTTTAACCACACTTGCATTCCTGGAATAAATAACACTTACTTCATGGTGTATAATCTTTTTAATATTTTGTTGGATCTGGCCTGCTAGTATCTTGCAATTTTTTTACTTAGTCAGTTTAGCTAACGTTTTGTCAATTTTATTTATCTTTTCAAAGAACCAACATTTGGTTTAGTTAAATCTCTCTACTCTTTTTCTATTCTGTATTTTATTTATTTCCACTCTAATCTTTATGTATATTCTTCTTTTAGCTTTGGGTTTGGTTTTCTGTTCTTTTTATATTTTAGTAGAGTATAAAGTCAGGTTATTCACTTGAGATCTTTCTCCTTTTTTAATGTTTACAGCTATAAATTTCCCTCTGAGCACTATGTTCACTGCATCTCATAAGTTTTGGTATGTTGTGTTTTCATTTTCATTAATTTCAAAGTATTTTCTAATTTCCCTTGTTATTTTGTCTTTCAGTGATTAGTTGTATAAGAGGGTGTTATTTAATTTTCACATAGTTGTGAGTTTTTCAGTTTTCCTTCTGTTATTGATTTCTAGCTTCATAACATTGTGGTTAGAGGAGATACTTTATATTATTTCAGTCTTTTTAAATTTATTGAGACTTGTTTTGTGGCTTAATATATGGTCTATCCTGGATAAAGTTCCATGTGTACTTGATAAGAATATGTATCTTACTGTTGTTAGGTAGAGTGCTGTACATATGTCTGTTAGGCCTAGTTGGTTTATAGTGTTATTCAGATCCTCTATTTCTTATTTATCTTCTGTCTAGATGTTCTATCCATTATAAGATGGGGCATTAAAGTATCCAGCTGTTACTGTAGAATTCTCCCTTCAATTCTGTCAATGTTTGCTTCATATACTTTGGAGCTGTGTTGTTTGGTCAGTATACGCTTATAATTGTTATATCTTCTTGATGAAGTACCCTTTTATCAATATATAATATTCAAGTCCTTTGCCCATTTTTTAAATTGACTTGTTTGTCTTTTTGTTGTTGAGTTGTAGGAGAGTTCTTTTTATAGTCTGGAAACTAAGTCC
>NW_004448620.1:0-1473 GCF_000243295.1 Trichechus manatus latirostris
AGGAAACCCTGTGGGGCAGTTCTACTCTGTCCTGTAGGGTCATTATGAGATGGAATCTACTCGATGGCAAACAACAATCAAGTATTGGACTGGGGTAGATATTACAAAGGAGTCCCTGAGTGGTCCCAACACTTGGCTGTTTAAGTCCACCCAGAGGAACCTCAGAAGAAAGTCCTGGTGATCTGCTTCCAAAAAACCAGGGATTGAAAATCCTGTGGATTTCAATTCTGTGGAATTCAGTTCTACTCTGACACACATGGGATCACCATGAGGTGGAGTCACCTTGGCAACTGGTTTGGTTTTTTTGGTTTTAGAGATTACAAATTCTATAGGAAAATGGAGGGGTCATCGTAGGCTAGGGTAGTTAGCAGAGGTTTTTAAGGAGAAGGTGGGACTTATTAGAATTTAGATCAGCAGAGAAAATTAGAAAGACGTTTAAGGAGGGCAAATAGCAAGCAGCACGTACCCCCTCACGACCACCACTGCCACTCCATTGATGATCTTGTGAATTCATTGAGAATTTAGAGTTCATTTGACCTAAACTCTTCATATTTCCTCTACCAAACTTTAAACCTTCTGGCATCTGCACACACCTTATTCCTTCGTTACAAGGGAGGATGTGTCCCTTCTCTTATCTAAGGCCTACCCCTCAACTTGCCCTCTGGGTCTCATCCCCTCTCACTCTTTACAGAGACATAGCCCTTTCAAAACTATCTCACCTCTCTCAGGCCTCAAAACCCTCTTTCATTTCAGCATATCATTCCCCTAAAAACAAACTCTAGTATCACATCTTAAAAATAACCCACCCTGGACTGTACAGTCCCCCTCATATCACTTAGCTATATCCACAATAATGCTGCATAATGAATAACCACAGTATCTCAGTGGCATACAACAAGCATTTCTTGCTCACAGGCTTGTGAATTGACGAGGGTTCCACATGTCTAAGGTGGGCTCCAAGTTGTGGTCTGTGTTTCAGGTCTGTGGCACATATCACTCATCCACCTTCATCTAGAAGCTACCCACAGTACGTTCTCCTCATTGAGAAAGGCAGAAGCACAGGACGGCAAACCCAATTATAAAGTGCATTTCAGGCCCCTGTTCCGGACCTATCTGCACATCCCAATAACCGAAGCAAGTTGTATGGCCAAGCCCAACATCAGCAGGGTGGGGAATATACGCTTCCCATGGAGGTCGAGAGAGAAGGAGCGAATGTTTGCTGAACAATAATCTGCCATACTCCTCCATCTTCAGCCCCTTTTTTCTGTTTCTCTTGATTGCCGGACTTGTAGCAGGGGTCGCCTACAAGTGTCTCCACGTCTTCACCTCTCATTCCCTCTTCATCCTATTCTAGTAGCTTCTGCCCCAACCACTACACCTGAGCCCCTCTTGTCAAGGTAACCAACATCATCCATATTGCCAAATCCAGTGGATGTGTTTCCATCTTCATCCTACTTTCTCCATTTCTCAGTA
>NW_004448621.1:0-1473 GCF_000243295.1 Trichechus manatus latirostris
CATAGCTAGAGACTGGCAAAACTGGGTTTTGAATCTAAGCAATCTTGGCCACACAGCCCTCCAGCTATAAAGGTAATTTTTAGACTTAAATTGTAATCCTGGAATTGAAAGAGTCAAGAACAGACTGAAGAAATAAAGTAGTAGCAGAAGATATAACTGGAGGACTTTAAAGAATCATCTAGTTAATTATTTGTGATGGTAACAGAAATGTTGGGAAGTGTATCAGAGAATTTGCATGTCAGAAGCCTTAATTATTCCCCGATTCTTTGTGAATATTTTTAGATCAACCACCACTTCCCAAACATCTGCAAACAGGCCGCACAGATATATTTACAGCCAGAGAAAAGACTTTCAAAAATAATCACAACATTACCAGGAGAATCAAGACATGCTTAACAAAGCAAAAGCTTCCATTTCATGGACAATTAAGGCCCTGAGTGTCAAAGACAGTGATGTAATTCTGGAA
This sequence comes from Trichechus manatus latirostris, assembly GCF_000243295.1. Classification (NCBI taxonomy): domain Eukaryota; kingdom Metazoa; phylum Chordata; class Mammalia; order Sirenia; family Trichechidae; genus Trichechus; species Trichechus manatus. The sequence goes on from NW_004448621.1 coordinate 467, forward strand.
AGTAGTGCAAAATAACTTGATTTCAACACCAAATAAGACAAGTGATGAAACATGCCAGTTAATGGCAGACCCAGCATCCGACTAACCTCAGAGTTCGCAAAGACTCCTAATTCAGATGTCCTTTCCACAATTCAAAGCTCTGATTCTACCTTGGTTACTGGAAAAGACTTGTTAGTTCAGTTGGATTGCCCTCAGTGCTGTATTCTTTAACACAGGCAAAACACATTCTCACAGAAGCAATGTTTAAATCAGACATTTTTTTTTTTTAAAGGTTTGAAGATGTATTCAGAGGATTAACAGTAGACAGGAAATCAGTCAAAAATGTTGAGCAGAGTTGTGGTCAGGAGTTTGGGTAAAGAAAGCCACTCTATAAACCCTCAGTCATTTTCCCCCCAAAAGGGGATTAAGTAGGGCTGTTCAGACTAATTGTCATTCTATAAAGTAGAACTAAACTGACACTTAATAAAACCAAGCCCCCAAAAGCAGAGGCTGGTGCTCCGAGGAGTGGCCCAGCTTCCCTTCCCCCACAGCACAGAAGTCAGCAGAAGCATCTCCTACTTCCTTCCCTCCCAACTTGGCAGATCTCAGAAAGGAAATGGCAACCCAGTGCTTTCTCACTAACCAAAAGTAGAGGCAACCTGGAGAAACAAGACTGTGTCGTCAGTACAGGAACTCTTCAACCCAGGGCTACTTGGTTTCAGCTACGCCAAATCACTCCACAAGGGTGGTAGTTTAAAAAAAGAGGTGGCAAGCAAAACAACTATTGCCACCCAGATCATCTTTCCTAATGTTACCATTCAATGAAATAAAGATACCAGTCACAACTGAGCAACTTGACCAACGCAGTTAGGTCATAATTATATTACTGCTTCTTTAGTATATTGTATGTATTAGTAACATTATGTCATGGTCTTCTTCCTTCCAAGGTAGTTTTCTTCAGGGCCTTCTTCATTTTTCAAAGCCCAAAGTTAAAATGATTGTGAGATGATAGACTCTTCTACTTCTAT
>NW_004448622.1:0-1415 GCF_000243295.1 Trichechus manatus latirostris
CTATAGAAGACTAGTTTTTACCTTAATTTCTTTAAAATACACGTGATGGTTTAAAGCAAAAATTAAAACATTGTCTTATGAGATTTAGAACATATATACACGTAATACATACAAAAACTAGAGAAAAAAGGATTGGGTGAGGTGGGGGTTAATGGAAATATATGGCTGCTAAGTTGCTACATTAATGTGTAGAGATACAATATTAACTTTAAGTATACTGTGAAAAATTAAGAACATATATTTCAGTTCCTACAGCAACTACTTAAAATTAATGTAAATAAATACAGCTAAAAAGTCAATGTTGTTGCCGTTAGCTGCCATTGAGTTGGCCCCCAACTCATGGCGACCCCATGCCCATGGAATGAAACCCTGCCCGGTTCTGCCCCATCCCCATGATCAGTTGTAAATTGGACGATTGTGATCCACAGGGTTTTCAGTGACTGATTTTTAGAAGTAGATTGCCAGACTTTTCTTCCTAGTTTGTCTTAGCCTAGAATCTCCACTGAAATCTACTCAGCATCATAGCAGCACATAAGCTCCCACTGACAGACAGGTGATGGCTGAGCATGAAGTGCATCAGCTAGGAATCGAACCTGGATCTTCCACATGAAAGGTAAGAATTCTGCCGCTTAACCACTAATGCCTCATTAAAAGTCATAGGTAAATTAAAACAGAATTCTAATAGATATTCAGAATAAGCCAAAGGAAGACAGGAAAGAAGGAACAGAGGAAAGAAAAACAGAGGGGCAATACAGAAGGCAAATAATAAAATTGTAGACCTAAAATTCAATCATGGCAATAATTACATTAAATGTTAAATGACTATACACTCCAATTAAAGGGAAGAGATTTTCAGAATTAATTTTTTCAAAAGCAAGACCCAACTATAATTGACAGAAATATAAAGAGAAATAACTCCACAAGCATAGCTGGAGACTCAAATCCCACTTCTAGCAGGTGATAGAACAACTATGTAGACAAACAGTAAATAAATAAAAGATCTGAACAACATTATTAACTATCTTGACCTAGTGGTTTTTATAGAATGTTACATGCAAAATCTGCTGAAAGCCAATTCTTTTCAAGTGCACGTGATATGTTCACAAAGGAACCACATTCTGGGCTACAAAACAAGTTTAGTAAATTTCAAAAGTATTGAAATTACACAGAAGATTTTTTTGATCACAATAAAAAATAAATTAGAATTCAATAACAGTAAGGTATCTAGAAAACTCCCTAATATATGCAAATTAAAAACACAAAGTTAAATAATCCAGGGGTAAAAGAAGAACTCACAAGCAAAATTAGAAAGAACTTCGAATTGAATGACAATGAAAATACAATATATCAAAATTTCTGGAATGCAACTAAAGTAGTGCTTAATGGGGAATTTATGGCTTTAAATGCTTATATTA
>NW_004448623.1:0-1423 GCF_000243295.1 Trichechus manatus latirostris
TCTCTTCATTTGATGTTCTAGGGTTTCAGGATTGTTGCATTCTCTGTTTGGCCTAGTTTTTCGGATCTTTGCTGTGGAGGGACGACGTGGTGCTTCTGCCTAGAGTGCCATCTTGCTGGAACTCCTGTTTTTCTTTTTCTTTCTAATTTTTATTTATTCATTTTTTCTTCATTTTGTTTTTCTCCATTCATAGTCTCTCATCTCTCCACTCCGACTGCCAGCTCCCCTAGCACTCACTCTTTTTTGTTTGTACATTTTTGGCCCCTGTTATTCTCTCCTCTCTCTCCTCTCTCCTGTACCCATCTTAGCTCCACACATCACAATGTCCCCCCTGCATCCTGCCTACCTGCACCATGCAGTGAACATCACACCACCAAGCAGCCAACACGTGGCCTACTGGAACCTGCCCTGCACTGATTACCGGCCTACCCTGGTGGTGGTAGCAAGTCCTACAAACAACCTATCCCAGCAACTCCTCTTCAGCAAGACCTGCCCTGTTCTATCATATCTGAGCAACTGACCTGCCAACTGGGGAAGGAAGTGAAAAGCATTGTGCCCACAGATGACCAAACAACAAAAAACACACAGCCTGCCTGCTCAAACATAGCCAAATAAAACAAAAAAGCATGACAAAATGAACAAATTTGCAATCAATAAACGAGGAAAATAACTACCGAATGGCCCAAAGACAGCAGACAATATCAAACCTTTCTCAAAAACAGGACAGGATGGTTCCAGTAGGTGTTCAAAATAAAACACCAGATGACCTCCCAGTAGAAGAAAATGCACTAGAACTACCTGATAAGGAATTTAATTCTCCCATATTCAGAGCTATCCATGACATGAAGCAAAAAGCAGAGAAAAATGAGGAAAAAATAGACAAATTCATGGAAAAGGCAGGAAAATTCATGGAAAATACAGACAAAACATGGAAGAATTCAGGAAAATAATGAACAAAATGCCAAAATAAATTCACAACTAGAAATCACACAAAATCAACAATTAGAAATCCAAAAGATAAACAACAAGATTTCAGAAATGGACAGTGTCATAGGAAGGCTGAGGAGTGAGTCTGAAGAAGACAGGATCAGCAAAGTTGAAGACAAGGACTTGGATATAACTCTGTTTGAGGAAATATCAGACAAAAGAATGAAGAAAAGTGAAGAGACCCTGAGAATTATGTGGGATAGAATCAAAAGCAAAAATCTGCTAATGATCAGAGTTCCAGAACAGGGAGAGAAAACAGAAAACAGAGAAGATCACTGAAGAACTGCTGACAGAAAAGTTCCCCAATATCATGAAAGATGAAAAGCTGGCCATCCAAGAAGCTCAACAAACCCCATACAAAATAGACTCCAAAAGAAAATCACCAAGGCATATCATAATCACACTTGCCAAAATCAAAGACAAACAAAGAATCCTG
>NW_004448624.1:0-1410 GCF_000243295.1 Trichechus manatus latirostris
GCTAACCTAAAAGTCGGTGGTTCAAACCCACCAGCTGTTCACCTGAGAAAGATGTGACAATCTGCTTCCATAAAGACTTACAGCCTTGGAAACCCTATAGGGTTGCTATAAGTCAGAATCAAATTGACAGCAAAGGGTTTGTTTATTTATTTTTTTCTCTAGTTTTTATCTATCCCTGAAAGAGCTTGTGGCGCAGTGGTTAAGTGCTCAACTAGTAACTGAAAGGTCGGTGGCTCGAACCCACCAGCAGATCCACAGGAGAAAAATGCAGCAGTCCAATTCTGTAAAGATTACAGCCTTGTAAACCCGTTGGGGAAGTTCTATTCTGTTCTATAGGGTCGCTATGTGTTGGAATCAACTTGCAGGCACACAACAGCAGCAACAACAATTTATCCCTGCAGGTTAAAACACTGCAATTGTCACTCTGGCTCTGCGGCCCATTTCAGTCATTGTATCTGCCACTACAGGATTTAAATCAGAGTTTTCCTGTCAATGGAAGCATTTGCCATCATTAACCAGGCCTGGAAAAAACAGGTGCCGCAGGATTATTGAGTTCTTCTCACCAAAACACGTCCCAAGGTTTTACTGAAGATGGTGCTCGAAGCTCTCTCATGAGACGTAATTGGGTATTTGGAGCATCATGCCTGAAAAATCTGCCTCCAAGATGTTATCTCCCTAAGATGTGGATTTCTTCCTCTCCAGTGCTCTGGGAAAATTCTGGAAATCAACTTCATTGTATGTAAGTTACTATTGAAACCAGATTTCAGTCAATCAGCCAAGAAAACTGTTAAAGCCACTCTATATCGCTTGAGTTAACACATTGAATAACTGTTACATGCACCCATAGAGACAAATTTTGCTTTATCTAATCTTATGTTCTGACCTCCTTCATCAAAGACCATTTTAAATCCACCCCCCTCAGACAATCTCTTGGTTTCTGCTGACATAACTTAGCAAAAATTAACAAATTCTTTACAGTATAAACTACCTCATCCCATGTCATTCTTTGAATTTGTTCCCCAAGAGAATTTGTAGATCTGCTCAAATGATGGATCTGGGTAGGGAAAGGAAAACAAGGGTGTTGAGGGTGGAGAATCAACTCTTGTAAATCAACTGCCTCAGGTAACGTTACTACTGAACCTCTAAGCAAGGGATAATTAGTATGGTCTGAAGGGTAGGAAGGGCTGGCTGCTTCTGTTGGTAAAAGAGGATTTAATGTATTGTAAAGTTCTAAGATTCATCTCTCTAATAACTTTACAACACATCAAATCCTTTGGACACGTTATCAGGACGAATCAGACCCTGGAGAAGGACATCATGCTTGGTAAAGTGGAGGGTCAGTGAAAAAGAGTAACATCTTCAACAAGATGGATTGACACAGTGGCTGCAACAATGGGCTCAAACACAGCA
>NW_004448625.1:0-1463 GCF_000243295.1 Trichechus manatus latirostris
TATTTGGACCTATCAAAGAGTTGAAGCAAAAAGCAGGCAAAAATGGGGAAAAAACAGACAAATTCATGAGAACTACAGACAAAAAAATGGAAAAATTCAAGAAAGTAATACAGGAACAAAATGCTAAAATAAATTCACAACTAGAAATCATACAAAAACAACAATTACAAATCCAAAAGATAAACAACAAGATTTCAGAAACGGGCAGTGTCATAGAAGGGCTGAGGAACAGGTTTGTAACGATGGAAGAAAGGATCAGTGAAATTGAAGACAAACACTTGGTTACAACTCTGTCTGAGGACAAATCAGAAAAAAAAGAAGAAAAATAAAGAAACCCTGAGAATTATGTGGGATACAATCAAAAGCAAAACTCTGTGAGTGATCAGAGTTCCAGAACAAGGGGATAAAACAGAAAACACAAAGAGGATTAGTGAAAAATTGTTGACAGAAAACTTTCCCAATATCATCAAAAATGAAAAGCTGACCATCCAAGAAGAAAACTTTCCCAATATCATCAAAAATGAAAAGCTGACCATCCAAGAAGCTCAACAAACCCCATACAGGATAGACCCCAAAAGAAAATCACCACAGCATATCATAATCATAGTCACTAAAACCAAAGACCAGGAAAGAATCCTGAGAGCAGCTCAAGAAAAACAAAGTCACATACAGAGGAGAAACAATAAGACTAAGCTCAGATTATCAGGCAGAAACCATGCAGACAAGAAGGCAATGGGATGACATATTTAAAACCTTGAAATAAAAAAAATTGTCAGCCAAGAATAATACATTCTGCAAAACCCTCATTAGATTATGATGGTGAGATTAGGTCATTTCCAGATAAACAGAAATTAAGGGATTATGTAAAAACAAAACCAAACTTACAAGAATTATTAAAGGGAGTCTTTCGATCTGAGAACAGATGACATCACACAGCAGGCTGAGTCTAGGACACAGGATTGTACTAGCCAGATACCAACCTATGAAAAGAACTCTCAAGGACTATCCAAAACCAAAAGAATTACAACAAGAAACCAGACAGGTTAATCTGTACTTGACAATAGCCTCAGAACAATAAAAGAGGGAATAAAAGGTGTAGGTACAGAATCTTCTAATGGAGAGGAAGGCAAGGCAATAGCAAGTAATAATAGACTGGTTCAAACCTAGGAAGATAAGGATAATTCCAAGGTAACCACAAAGAAAGTTAACAAACATACTAATCAAAATAAAGAAAAAATACATAAAGTCTGAGTAAAAAACAAAACCTACAAAAACAAAATAATAAAAACAATATACAAAAAAAATGAATTCAGCACAAGAGAGTAAGAGGAACAAAGAAAATGTCAGCACCACAAACACAGCACTACAACATGACAGCAAAAACTCACACCTATCAATAATTACCCTGAATGTAAATGGCCTAAATGCACCCATTAAGAGATGGAGAGTGACAGAATTGATTA
>NW_004448626.1:0-1466 GCF_000243295.1 Trichechus manatus latirostris
GGTTTTCTTCACAACCCCAGAGTTTGAATACATCAATTCTTTCCATTTTCATCAGTTGATTCCACCCATTGATGACATTTCATCAATTTCATTTTCATCAATTCTTCCTTTTTTATCGTCCAGCTTTTACATGCATGTAAGGCAATTGAAGAGACAAAGGTTCCGGTCAGGTATACCTTAGTCATCAAAGTGATATCTTTGATTTTCAACATTTTAAAGAGGCCTTGTGTAGATTTGTCCAATGTAATACATCATTTGATTTCTTGACTGCTGCTTCCATGAACGTTGATTGTTGATCTAAGTGGAATGAAATCATTGACAACTTCAATTTCTTCATTTATCATGACATTGTTTATTGTTCCAGTTGCAAGGATTTTAGTTTTCTTCACATTCAGGTATAATCTAGTCTGAAGACCTGCTATGAATTGTTATAATCATCATTTTCCCTAGAGTTAAAAATATGTAATAGAGTAGGTTTCTATTCATATATTCTTTTATGACTTAAAAAAAAAAAAACTGATGCCTTATAGTTACTACTTTTCTCAAGAACTTGAGGCTTTTTATCCAACTTCTGTTTCAGAACCAATATAATGGCATAAAGCTTGAAAGCAGTCAGAGAATCTTTGCCTATAAGCCATCTTACTGATAGATTGTTATTTTATTTCATAGCTCCCCATGATTTTCATTGTAACTTCTTACAATAATTTTACCCTTATTTCCACACACAGTTTCCCATTTTTAGCCTTGGAAAATACATGAAGGAAAATCTTTTAGTGGTGAAAATAAAAGAATTTGGATGGCAGGAGTCTTAGCTTCAATCCTGGTTTTGTGACTTTGGCAAAGTCTATTTCCCTCTCCAACTCTCATCTTATAGAGAACTCTAAGGTAATGTTAGCATTTACTGAAGTCTTACTATGTGTCAAGTATTGTTTGTTTGTGAACTTCCTCATATATTTTCACAACAATATTGGGGTTAGGTATTATTATTATTATCTCCATGCAAGAGATGAGAAAACTGACAGAGAAGTCATTACTTGTCTGAGAACCCAGCAAGTAAGTGGTGTATCTAAGATCTAAACAAAGCAGTCTGACTCTGGAGCTCACACTCTTAACCACTCACTCCACTTCCCTGACTTGATTCTAGATTGAAAATCTTCCCATATCAGTATGCTTGGAGTATGAGGTACTATAGAAACTTATTATAGCAGTAAAAAATCAAACCCAGGCCTCTCCTGTATTACCGTCTCAAATGGTGGCAATACACCTATAAAATTCAAGCCGGAAATCTGGTGTGATTCATGACAACTCCCTCTCCAACACTCCATGCTCCCCACTCCCATACATCCCATTCATCATCAAGTACTAACAATTCTCTCTTACATATCTATAAAATCTTTCTACTTTTCTCCATCTCTACCAGCATCACTCTAGTCAAAGCTACAACATCATCTCTCACATGATTTACC
>NW_004448627.1:0-1398 GCF_000243295.1 Trichechus manatus latirostris
AAATGAAGAGATAAAGAACTCAGCCAAGCACCAAATGGAGTGAGAAAACTGACAAAGAACGGAGAGCAAGGAGAGATTCATGCAGAGGTCCCCTACCAGCTAACGCAGCGGAGATCCGCCATCTTGGACTCCTATCGGAGACCAGCAAACCGGGTACAAGAAAGCAGCTTCACAGAGCTTCCAGCGGGAGACAAAACACCGGTAATTTGCGATATACGCTTTCCCACCCCCCACCCTTCTTCACCCCCACTCGGCCTCCTCTGCTTCCCGCGACCACAATCTCTTGACCGGGAAACACCAGCTGCTTGGATTCCACACACGCGAACGGGCCGGCTCTCTGAGTGCCATTTGTTGGCTGCTGGTGTTGCTTTTTTCTGCTTCTTTTGATTTCTTCCTTATCTCTCACCACCTCCCCCCCCTTTCGCTCAAATACCTGGCTCCGTGCACCATCTTTGCTTCTTCCTGAAGGGCTGCAGAGCTCCAGTAATTTGTGATATATGCTTTCCCACCCCTTACCCTTCTTCACCCACACTCGGCCCCCTCTGCTTCCCTCGGACACAGTCTCTTGTACGAGAAACACCAGACCGCACTAGCTGGCTCTCTGGGTGCCATTTGTTGGCTGCTAGTGTAGCTTTTTTTCCTGCTTCTTTTGATTTCTTCCTTACCTCTCACCACCTCCCCCTCCTTTCGCTCAAATACCTGGCTCCGTGTGCCATCTTTACTTCTTCCTGACGGGCTGTGGAGCTCCGTGCGAGGATGGAGCCGCTTTCCGGTCTGGGCTGCCGTGCTGGTGGGATCCCGGGGCTTTTGTTCATTTGTTTGTTTTCTTTTCCTTTTCTTGAGTTGGGAGCCCTTTCTGGCCAGGTAGTGCAGCGTGGCAAGGAGACTTACCCCCGGCTTGCACAGACATGCAGAGGGATCCCTGAGGGCATTTCTTTTTTCGTTGGTTTTTTTTTCCCCCCTGTTTCTTTGGGGGCCTTTCTTGTTCTTTTTTTTAATTGTTTTGTTTTCTTCTCCCTCTTTTTCCCTTTTTGTCTTTCTTCATTGCTCAGTTTCTCGTCTCTCTATATCTTCCTTCTCTTTCTGTTCCCTGAATACCTGGCATTGTACACCTCTACGCCTTCTAGCCAAGCTGTACTGCAACACCTAAGAGTGACTTCCCCAGACCTCATAGCTACACCAGTGGGATCCCTGGGAACTTTGCGGTTCTTTAACCTTTCCGATTTTTTTTATTCATTCTTTTCTTTTCTTCCTCTTCCCATTTCTGTTTTTCTCCATTTCATAGTCTCTCATCTCTCCACTCCAACGACAAGCTCCCCTAGCATTCTTTTTTCTTTGTTAGTATGTTTTTGGCTCCTATTCCTCTCTCCTCTCTCCCATATCCATCTTAGCTCCACA
>NW_004448628.1:0-1469 GCF_000243295.1 Trichechus manatus latirostris
GTGGGGTTGTTAACCAATGTCATAAAACAACATGTGTACTACTGTTTCATGAGAAACTATTTGTTCTGTAAGCATTCACCTGAAGTAGAATTTAAAAAAAAAAAAAAAAGCAAGATGGTGATACTTTATCTCGCTTCCTCTGGACATGTTATGAGGAGGGACCAGCCCCTGGAGAAGGACATCATCCTTGGTAAAGTAGATGGTCAGTGAAAAAGAGGAAGCCCCCTCAACCAGATGGATTGACGCAGGGGCTGCAACAATGGGCTGAAACATAGCAACTATTGTGAGGATGTCACAGGACCAGACAGTGTTTCGTTCTGTTTTACATAAGGTTGCTATGAGTCAGAACGGACTCGATGGTCGCTAACAGCAATAACAACATATAAAGATCTGTAGCGCAGCAGAGCAGTTTAAGCTGGTGATATCACATTGTCATTGCATTACATGCGAGCCCTAGAAACAATGTGAGTTCACCTTAAAAAAAAGTATAGAGCGCAAAAGAGAAGAGAGCCTAGAAAAAAATACTTGAGGAATCTCAATATTCAACAGTTAGAGAAGGAAAAGCAGTTACAGAAGACCGAGAAGGAACTAGTAAGACAGAAAACTGAGAGAGGTAAGTTATCACAGAATTCAAAGGAAGAGAGTTTATTGAAGAAGAGGGTCAACTATGTGGTAGTCTGATGAGAAGTCAAGAAAAATAAGTAGGGAAAATTCCACATTGACTTTAATACTTAGAGGTATTGGTGCAGTTTGCAAATTAGTGGAGTAGGTATAAGAAAGCGCTGAATATGGATCAGAAAAAAAAGAAGTATGAGTAATAAATGCAAACTTCAACTCAAGATGCTGGAGAAGTTTTTCATGGAATCTAGATATAGGTAGGCTTAAATGAATTTGGGTCATCAACAGGACCATTCTGAGTCCCCATTTAAGAATGATTGGAGGAAGGAAGACCAGCAGAATCTTCAAACATATAGGGAACCCGTCTTTTGTATTCTCGATCCAAAAGCATGTGGTATTGATTTACTCTTTGTTCCTCTTCTGTTGCTTGTTCTTTCACACATCTATCTCATCCTGAATGTCACTCTTTTCTTCTATACAGGAGTTTGTGTGTGTGTGTGTGTGTTTGGATGGGCAGAGTTCAGGGAATCAGGATAGACTTAGTGGAATTAGGAAAAAAAATGTATCTAAGTTAATTCTGTGGGACAGTATAATGATGTAACTGTAAAAGCAAATTTTGAGAGTCATTGTCATAGATGAATAATACACCTCATGATTCAATATGGAAGTGTTTCTTTTATTCTAAAATTATAAACAACCATACCAAGCTCTGATTTCATAAATATATTTATTTTTAAAAAACTAATTACTAAAAGCCCATTTCTACAAGAATAATATATGAAGAAATAGCATAGTCAAAGAAAAATTTGATCTTTTGACAATTTTACTATATATATGAATAATGATTTATT
>NW_004448629.1:0-1373 GCF_000243295.1 Trichechus manatus latirostris
AAAACCACAATGAGATACCATCTCACCCCAGCATTACTGGCATGAATCAAAAAAAAAAAAACAGGAAATAACAAATGTTGGAGAGCTGCAGAGAGATCGGAACACTTATGCACTGCTGGTAGGAATGCAAAATGATACAACCATTTTGGAAAATGATGTGGCACTTCCTTAGAAAGCTAGAAATAGAAATATCATATGATCCAGCAATCCCACTCCTAGGAATGTATCCTAGAGAAATAAGAGTTGTCACACAAATAGACAATATGCACACCCATGCTCAATGCAGCATTGTTCACAATAGCGATAGAAACAATCTAGATGCCCATCAACAGATGAACAGATAAACAAATTATGGTACATACACACAATGGAGTATTATGCAACGATAAAGAACAATGACGAATCTGCAAAGCATCTTATAACATGGATCAAACTGGAGGACATCATGCTGAATGAAATAAGTCAATCACAAAAGGACATATATTGTATGAGACCACTACTGTAAAAACTCATGAAAAGGTTTATACACAAAAAGAAACAATCTTTGCTGGTTATGACAGAGAGGAGGGGTGTGGATGGAAAAACACTAAACAGACAAGAGATAAGTGGTAACTTTGGTGAAGGGTAAGACAGTACACAATACTGGAGAAGCCAGCACAACTTGTACAAAGCAAGGTTGTCGAAGCTCCATAGACACATCCAAACTCCCTGAGGGACTGAATTGCTGGATGGAGGGCTGTGGGGACCATGGTCTCGGGGAACATCTAGCTCAATTGGCATAACAGTTTATAAAGAAAATGTTCTACATTCTACTTTGGTGAATAGCATCTGGGGTCTTCAAAGCCTGTAAGTGGTCATCTAAGATACTCCACTGGTCTCACCCCTTTGGGAGCAAGAGAGAATGAAGAAAACTAAAGATACAAGGGAAAGATTAGTCCAAAGGACTAATGGACCACATCTACCACAGCCTCCACCAGACTAAGTCCAGTACAACTAGAGGTGCCTGGCTACCACCATTGACTGCTCTGACAGATCACAATAGAGGGTCCTGGACAGAGCTGGAGAAAAATATAGAACAAAATTCTAACTCACAAAAAAAGACCAGACTTAGCCGTGACAGAGACTGGAGAAACCCCAAGAGTACGGCCCTTGGACACCCTTTTAGTTCAGTAATGAAGTCACTCCTGAGGTTCACCCTTTAGCCAAAGATTAGACAGGCCCATAAACCAAAACAAGACTAAAGGGGCATAACGGCCCAGGGACAAGGACTAGAAGGCAGGAGGGGACAGGAAAGCTGGTAATAGGGAACCCAAGGTCAAGAAGGGAGAGTGTTGACATGTCATGGGGCTGTTAACCAATGTCATAAAACAGTA
>NW_004448630.1:0-1469 GCF_000243295.1 Trichechus manatus latirostris
ATTGGAAGAAGTACCCCTTAGAAGTGAGGATGCTCCTTAGAAGCAAGGATGGCAAAACTTCATCTCATGCACTTTGTACATGTTATCAGGAGGGACCAGCCCCTGGAGAAGGACACCATGCTTGGTAAAGCAGAGGGTCAGTGAAAATGAGGAAGACCCTCAACGAGATGGATTGACACAGTGGCTGCAACAATGGGCTCAAACATAACAACGATAGTGAGGATGGCGAAGGACCGGGCAGTGTTTTATTGTGTTGTACATATTGTCTCTATGAGTCGGTGACAACATTTAACAGCAACAGCAATAATCTTTATGGAAGCAGACTGCCACATCTTTTTCCCACCAAGCGGCTTGTCGTTTTGAACTGCCGACCTTTGAGTTAGCAGCCAAGCACTTTACCACTGTGCTCACAAGGGCACTTAGCATGAAAACAACCCATAAATAAAACAATGAACATGGCTGTGTTCCAATAATATTTCCTTTACAAAAACAGGTGGGGTGTGTGTGGCATGATTGCTTCATGGTCCTTAATTTACCCATCCCTCATCTAATGAATGATTGAATTAATGATCTCTGCCTTTAAAGAGTTTACAATGAAGTCAGGAGAAACAGGGTAGAAACATGAAAAGATCACTAATATTTTAAGAAAATAAATGATAAATCCCAGGTGAGTGATTCAGATAATCCATTTTGGCATTTCTATGAAAATTTCTTATATGCAATATGAATGAAGTACTAATAACTCCTTGGTGGATTTTGTGGGGAAGTGCTAATTTTAAATAGTTAAACTAATTTGGTATAAGAACAGCAGGCATTTAGGACAGGTGTCAGCAAACTACAGCTTGTGGGCCAGAGCCTACCCATTTCCTGTTTTTGTAAATAGGTTTTTGGCCCCACAGCCTTGCCTGTTGATTCACATATTGTCTATGGCTGCTTTCATCACCACAGGGCAGAGTGGAGTAGTAGTTGCAACAGAGGCTGTATAGAACCCACAAAGCCAAAAATATTTACTATCTGGCTGACCACTGGTCTAGGACATTTGCAATATGGGGTTATGGAATAGCACAGAGTTTGGAGCCAAATAGGCCTAGATTCGGACTCTGGGTCTATTGCTTTCTAAGTAGGTGTGGACTTGGGCAAGCTACTTCACCTCTCAGAATCTAGTTTTCCCACGTATAACAAGGGGTTAATGCATCTTTTACAAAGCTGTTATGACTATTAAATGAGACAATGTGTAAAACATGCCCGACACACAAACACTATTTTTCTTTCTCCTAATTCCCTCTCTATGTGATTGTAAATAATACTGAAATTCACTTGGTTTTAACTATTTAAGTAATTTTTGAACAACAGTAAGAGACTGAATATAAAGCAGACAATGTCAGACCATATATAAAAATAGAACTCTGACCCACAATCCACAGCAATCAGTCCAGGAAGCCAAATCAAACTCTCTGTACCAAAATGTC
>NW_004448631.1:0-1409 GCF_000243295.1 Trichechus manatus latirostris
AACTTCCAACAAAAAAAAGCCCTGCCCCTGACAGCTTCACTGGAGAATTCTACCAAACTTTCAGAGAAGAGTTAACACCAGTACCACCAATGGTATTTCCGAGCATATAAAAGGATAGAATACTCCCAAACTCATTCAGTGAAGCCAGCATAACCCTGATACAAAAGCCATGTAAAGACACCATAAAAAAGAAAATTACAGACAAATATCTCTCATGAACATAGACACAAAAATCCTCAACAAAATTGTAGCCAATAGAATTCAACAACATATCAAAAAAAATAATTCACTATGACCCAGTGAGATTTATACCAGGTATGCACGCATGGTTCAACATTAGAAAGACAATCAATGTAATCCATCACATAAAACAAAAGATAAGAACCACATGATCTTATAAATTGATGCAGAAAAGGCATTTGACAAAGTCCAACACCCATTCCTGATAAAAACTATCAGCAAAATAATAATAGAGGGGAAATTCCTCAACATAATAAAGGGCATTTATACAAAGCCAACAGACAACATCATCCTAAATGGAGAGACTCTGACAGCATTCCCCTTGAGAAAGGGAACCAGACAAGGATGCCCTTTATTACCACTCTTATTCAACATTGTGCTGGAAGTCCTAGCCAGAGCAATAAGGCAAGAAAAAGAAACAACATAAAAATCGGTACGGAAGAAGTAAAAGTATTCCTATTTGCAGATGATATGATCTTATACGCAGAAAACCCAAGGAATCCACAAGAAAACTACTGGAACTAGTAGCAAAGTATCAGGATACAAGATAAACATAAAAAAATCAGTTGGATTCCTCTACACCAATGAAGAGAACTTCGAAGAGGAAATCACCAAATCAGTACCATTTACAATAGCTCCCAAGAAAATAAAATAGTTAGGAATAAATCTAACCAGAGACATAAAAGACCTATACAATGAAAACTACAACACACTACTGCAAGAAACCAAAAGAGTCCTACGTAAGTGGAAAAACATACCTTGCTCATAGATAAGAAGACTCAACATTGTGAAAATGTCAGTTCTACCCAAAGCGATCTACAGACACACTGCATCCCTGATCCAAATTCCAATAGCATTTTTTAATGAGATAGAAAAAAATTACCAAATTCATATGGAAAGGGAAGAAGGCCTCAGATAAGTAAAGCATTACTGAAGAAGAAGTACGAAGTGGGAGGCCTCACAATACCTGATTTTAGAACCTATTACACCACCGTGGTAGTGAAAACAGCCTGGTACTGGTACAACAACAGATACACAGACCAATGGAACAGAATTGAGAATCCAGAAGTAAATTCATCCACCTATGAGCAGCTGATATTTGACAAAGGCCCAAAGTCCATTAATTGGGGAAAAGACAGTCTCTTTAACAAATGGTGCTGGCATAACTG
>NW_004448632.1:0-1468 GCF_000243295.1 Trichechus manatus latirostris
GGCTAAATTCCATCAGATTTCAAAATTTGAAAATAAACCTCTGCCTTCTGGGCCCATCTGAGCAATGGCCTTACCCTCTAGGACCACCTGGGCCTGGCCTTGAGTGGCAAGCCCACCCCCTCTTCCTTGTGCGGCACCTGATCCCCCCTGGATCCAAGGAGGCAGCAGTCCTGCCCCCTGGGTCCATGCTGGCAACCTCATGTGCCTCTGAACCACCCTTGGGATTATCTCTTCCTTTTATTGAAAGACAACAGATATTTGCAGCTGAGCAACTCCATTGACCTATTTCCTGCCTGAAGAATCCCACATATCTGACAGCTTTACTTCACTTCATTCCAATAGTCCATTTCAGTCGATGTTCACCACTTTTCTGTGAAGATGATTGATTGGATCCATAAATCAGACGCCTAATCTCTTTAGTGAATGGTTGTCCAGTCACACCCTTGGAGATCTCTCCTGATTATACTTTCTCAATTTTTACCATCTGGATAGGCTGAGAATTTTCCAAATCTTCAAGTTCTGGTTCCTATTGCACAGTTCATTCTTCAATTTACCTCTGTGCTCTCTAGAAATCTCCTCAGCTAAATATCCAAGCTCATCACTTACAAAGTTTACTTTTCACAAAACATTCAAACACAATTCAGCCAAATTCTTTGCCACTTTATGACAAGGATAACCTTTTCTCTACTGTCCAATAACATGTTACATATTTTCTTTTAAGACCTTACCAGAAGTATATTTAATGTCCAATTTCTGGCCACATTCTGTTCATGGCAATAAAAGCTTTTTCTACATCTCTCCTTACTTCTTTCTGAGTTCTCACTGGAATTGCCTTTAACATCCGTAATTCTACCAACAGTTTCTTCAAAACAATCTAGACTTTTCCTAGCATGCTCCTAAAAATGCTTCCACCTGTACCATTACCCAATGCCAAAACCCCTTCTACATTTTTTAAGTATTTGTTATATCAGCTCCCCACTTCTCAGTACCAATACTTCTAGGCATTAGATTCCTAGGGCTGCCATAACAGAGTGACACAAACTGGGTAGCTTATAAGAAAAAAAAGTTATTGTCTCACAGTTCTGGAGGCTAATACTCTGGATTCAGAATGGAAAAGGAAGGAAGATCTTTTCTTGTCTCTGCCAGCTTCTAGTAGCTTGAAGCATTTCTTGACTTCTAGTTGCATCTTGACAAGGCCATCTTTCCTCTGTTTGTCTCTCTATGTTTCTTTTCCTCTTTTATAAGGACACCACTCAGATAGGAATAAGACCCACCCTACTCTGATATAACCTCATGCTAGATTAACTGATAACATCTTCAAAGACCCTATTTCACAGGTACCTGGAGTTAGGACTTCAACATATATTTTTTGCGTACACCATTCAATCTGTCGCATATATCAAACAATGTATGCTCAGACCACAGCAGAATTAAACTAGAAGGTAATAAAAGAGCGAGCTGTAGTATC
>NW_004448633.1:0-1453 GCF_000243295.1 Trichechus manatus latirostris
TTTGAAAACCTAGAGGAAATGGACAAATTTCTAGAAACTCACTACCTACCTAAACTAACACAAACAGAGGTAGAACAACTAAATAAACCTATAACAAAAGAAGAGTTTGAAAAGGTAATTTAAAAACTCCTACCCAAAAACAGCCCTGGCCTGGAAGGCTTCAGTGGAGAACTCTATCAAACTTTCAGAGAAGAGTTAACACCACTACTGCTAAAGGCATTTCAGAACATAGAAAAGGATGGAATACTCCCAGACTTATTCCATGAAGCCAGCATAACTCTGTTACCAATACCAGGTAATGACACCACAAAAAAAGAAAATTATAGACCAATATCCCTCATGAACATTGATGCAAAAATCCTCAACAAAATTCTAGCAATAGAATTCAAAAACATATCAAAAAGATAATTCACCATGATCAAGAGGGATTTATACCAGGTATGCAGGGATGGATCAACATTAGAAAAACAATCAAAGTAATCCATCACATAAATAAAACAAAAGACAAGAACCACATGATCTTATCAATTGATGCAGAAAAGGCATTTGACAAAGTCCAACAACAATTCATGATAAAAACTCTCAGCAAAATAGGAATAGAAGGGAAATTCCTCAACATAGTTAAGGGCATTTATACAAATTCAACAGCCAACATCATCCTAAATGGAGAGACTTTGAAAGCATTCCCATTGAGAACGGGAACCGGACAAGGATGCCCTCTATCACCATTCTTATTCAACATTGTGCTGGAGGTCCTAGCCAGAGCAATTAGGCTAGAAAAAGAAAGAAAGAGCATCCAGATTGGTAAGGAAGAAGTAAAAGTATGTCTATTTGCAGATGATATGGTCTTATACACAGAAAACACCAAAGAATCCACAAGAAAACTACTGGAACTAACAGAAGATTTCAGCAAAGTATTAGGATACAAGATAAACATAAAAAAAATCAGTTGCATTTCTCTACACCAACAAAGAGAACTTCGAAGAGGAAATCACCAAATCAATACCATTTACAATAACCCCCAAGAAGATAAAATACTTAGGAATAAATCTAACCAGAGACGTAAGAGATTTATACAATGAAAACTACAAGACACTACTGCAAGACACCAAAAGAGACCTGCATAAGTGGCAAAACATAACTTGCTCATGGATAGGAAGACTCAACATTATGAAAATGTCAATTCTACCCAAAGCGACTTACAGATACAATGCAATCCCGATCCAAATTACAACGGCATTTTTGAAGGAGATGCAAAAACCAATCACCAACTTCATATGGAAGGGAAGAGGCATCAGATAAGTAAAGCATTGCTGAAGAAGAGCAAAGTGGGAGGCCTCACACTACCTGATTTTAGAACCTATTATACTGCCACAGTAGTCAAAACAGCCTGGTACTGGTACAACAACAGATACATAGACCAATGGAACAGAATTGAGAATCCAGACATAAA